>NC_091282.1:927104222-927311626 GCF_032444005.1 Ranitomeya imitator | reverse complement strand
GGCTCTTTCAGCAACAAATGCCTGGGGGGGGGGGGTTAAAGGTTCCCTTTCAACTTGCTCCACTGCAGGCTTCGGCCTACACTCTGCTCCTCTTTGATTCCCTGGGTTTCAACACTGTCAGTTGCCACCTGGAAGTGTTGTCTACACAGAAAAAAAGACTAGGTGATGTGTCAGTGGGGTTCAGCACCGCCAGCTGTTCCCCTGCTGTGTAGTCGGCAACGTGTCCAGCACAAGCCACGCTGGCACAACAGAACAAAAGCTGCCACCAGTGCAGGCTTCGGCCTACACTCTGCTCCTCTCCTCCTCCTGCTGACCCTGGGCTCAAACACCGCTAGTTTTTGCCCGGAAGTGCTAGCTGCACAGAGAAAAACACCAGCCAATGTGTTAGTGGGGTTCAGCAACGCCAGCTGTTCCCCTGCTGTGTAGCCGGCAACGTGACCTGCAAACGCCACGCAGGCACATGAACTGAAATTAAAGGGAACCTGGCCCCACCCCCCCAGGTGTTTCTATGTATAACAGCCACCTAGTACAGCAGTACTGCTGCATTTGTACAAGGTGGCTGACTTTTTCTCCTTGCCCACGTGAAACTCAACACGTAAAAAATGTGTCTCATTGAGACCATTCCACTGTCCCTGAGGTGTGACTTTCCTTTGTAATGATACGCAGCACCCCCCTTGGTAGCGTTTCCCGTCTTTTGTCATCATGGTTAGCTGGCTGCGCCTGTGCATCCGCCCTGCTAGAAACAACGCCCCTCGTTGTCATATTTATTTTGTCAGCGAGGGTGTGGTTTATGGGCACGAGCAGTGCATATGTTCGCCTGTCTTAACTCATCTCCTTCCGCCTTCTTCAGACTGTGCGGCCTCCTGGCCGTGGTAGGCGATAAGGGATCAGCTGAGGCCGCCCAGTCTGGAGCAGGTGTAAGGACATGTGTAAGCGGCAAACCTATTTACTGCACAAGGCCACGAATCCCAGCCACGCAGTGTGATTTTTTGAAAACACACTGTGGGTCTGGGATTCATGTCCATCGCTAACCGCAACGGCCGACATGAAATGAGGTCAGAAGACAGGAAGCGCTCACAGCGCATGGCCAAGGGATCACAATAGCGCAGACTCCTGTACAGCAAATAACAACGCTCAGGAATCTGCGCCCAGTACCTAGGTGCAAATTTTTACACCTGTGCTGCGTCTCGTTAAAAAGACAAGTCACGCCTCCACAACTGTTTGACAGTATAATGGGCTAAATAGTGTACGTGTTTTAGTCAGCGTGTGCAAGGAGCAAAACAAATAGAGCAACCTTTTACTTGTGCAGCATTAATGCTGCACAAGGTGTGGCTCTTGTACCTTGCAACACCTGAGGGGGGGGTTAAAGGTAACCTTTGAAATTGGTTCAACTAGGCTTCGGCCTACACTCTGCTCCTCTACTCCTCCTGCTGACCCTGGGCTCAAACACCGCTAGTTTTTGCCCGGAAATGCTAGCTGCACAGAGAAAAACACCAGCCAATGTGTTAGTGGGGTTCAGCACCGCCAGCTGTTCCCCTGCTGTGTAGTCGGCATCGTGTCCAGCACAAGCCACGCTGGCACAACCGACCAAAAGCTGCCACCAGTGCAGGCTTCGGCCTACACTTTGCTCCTCTCCTCCTCCTCCTGCTGACCCTGGGCTCTAACACCGCTAGTTTTTGCCCGGACATGCAATGTGCACAGAGAAAAACACCAGTCAATGTGTCAGTGGGGTTCAGCAACGCCAGCTGTTCCCCTGCTGTGTAGCTTGCAACGTGACCTGCAAACGCCACGCAGGCACATGAACTGAAATTGAAGGGAGCCTGCCCCCCACCCACAGGTGTTTCTATGTATATCAGCCACCTTGTACAGCAGTACTGCTGCATTTGTACGAGGTGGCTGACTTTTTCTCCTTGCCCACGTGGAACTCAACACGTACAAAATGTGTCTCATTAGAGACCATTACAATGTCCCTGAGGTGTGACTTTCCTTTGTAATGACACGCAGCACCACCCTTGTTAGCGCTTCCCGTCTTTTGACATCATTGGTTAGCTGGCTGCGCCTGTGCATCTCCCCTGCTCGAAACAACGGCCCTCGGTGTCTTATTTTTTTGGACAGCGAGGGTGTGATTGATGGGCATGTGCAGTGCATATGTTTGCCTGTGTTCACTCATCTCCTTCCGCCTTCTTCAGACTGGGTGTCCTCATGGCCGCGGCAGGCGATAAGGGATCAGATGAGGCCGCCCAGTCTGAAGCAGGTGTAAGGACATGTGTGAGCGGCAAACATATTTAGTGCACCAGGGCACAAATCCCAGCACCGCAGTGTGATTTTTTAAAAACACACTGTGGGTCTGGGATTCATGTCCATCGCTAACCGCAACGGCCGACATGAAATGAGGTCAGAAGACAGGAAGCGCTCACAGCGCATGGCCAAGGGATCACAATAGCGCAGACTCCTGTACAGCAAATAACAACGCTCAGGAATCTGCGCCCAGTACCTAGGTGCAAATTTTGACACCTGTGCTGCGTCTCGTTAAAAAGACAAGTCACGCCTCCACAACTGTTTGACAGTATAATGGGCTAAATAGTGTACGTGTTTAATTCAGCGTGTGCAAGGAGCAAAATTAAATAGAGCAACCTTTGACTTGTGCATCATTAATGCTGTTCAAGGTGTGGCTCTTGTACCTTGCAACACCTGAGGGGGGGGTTAAAGGTAACCTTTGAAATTGGTTCAACTAGGCTTCGGCCTACACTCTGCTCCTCTACTCCTCCTGCTGACCCTGGGCTCAAACACCGCTAGTTTTTGCCCGGAAATGCTAGCTGCACAGAGAAAAACACCAGCCAATGTGTTAGTGGGGTTCAGCACCGCCAGCTGTTCCCCTGCTGTGTAGTCGGCAACGTGTCCAGCACAAGCCACGCTGGCACAACAGAACAAAAGCTGCCACCAGTGCAGGCTTCGGCCTACACTTTGCTCCTCTCCTCCTCCTGCTGACCCTGGGCTCAAACAACGCCAGTTTCTGCCCGGACATGCTAGCTGCACAGAGAAAAACACCAGCCAATGTGTTAGTGGTGTTCAGCACCGCCAGCTGTTCCCCCGCTGTGTAGCCGGCATCGTGTCCAGCACAAGCCACGCTGGCACAACCGACCAAAAGCTGCCACCAGTGCAGGCTTCGGCCTACACTTTGCTCCTCTCCTCCTCCTCCTGCTGACCCTGGGCTCTAACACCGCTAGTTTTTGCCCGGACATGCAATGTGCACAGAGAAAAACACCAGTCAATGTGTCAGTGGGGTTCAGCAACGCCAGCTGTTCCCCTGCTGTGTAGCTTGCAACGTGACCTGCAAACGCCACGCAGGCACATGAACTGAAATTGAAGGGAGCCTGCCCCCCACCCCCCCAGGTGTTTCTATGTATAACAGCCACCTTGTACAGCAGTACTGCTGCATTTGTACAAGGTGGCTGACTTTTTCTCCTTGCACACGTGGAACTCAACAAGTACAAAATGTGTCTCATTACAGACCATTACAATGTCCCTGAGGTGTGACTTTCCTTTTTAATGACACGCAGCACCCCCATTGTTAGCGCTGCCCGTCTCCTGACATCATTGGTTGGCTGGCTGTGCCTGTGCGTCCCCCCTGCCCGACACAACGCCCCCCGTTGTCTCATATATTTTGACTGCGAGGGTGTGATTGATGGGCACGAGCAGTGCATATGTTCCCCTGTTTTCACTCCCCTCCTTCCGCCTTCTTCTGACTGTGCGGCCTCATGGCCGCGGCATGCGATAAGGGATCAGCTGAGGCCGCCCAGTCTGAAGCAGGTGTAAGGACATGTGTGAGCGGCGAACATATTTACTGCACAAGGCCACGAATCCCAGCACCGCAGTGTGACTTTAGGAAAAGCCACTGTGGGTCTGGGATTTATGGCCATCGTTAACCGCACCGGCCAACATGAAATGAGGTCATGAGACGGCCTGCACTAACAGGGTATTGCCAAGGGATAACACAAGAGCGCAGACTCCTGTACAGCAAATAACAACGCTCAGGAATCTGCGCCCAGTACCTAGGTGCAAATTTTGACACCTGTGCTGCGTCTCCTTAAAAAGACAAGTCACGCCTCCACAACTGTTTGACAGTATAATGGGCTAAATAGTGTACGTGTTTAATTCAGCGTGTGCAAGGAGCAAAATTAAATAGAGCAACCTTTGACTTGTGCATCATTAATGCTGTTCAAGGTGTGGCTCTTGTACCTTGCAACACCTGAGGGGGGGGTTAAAGGTAACCTTTGAAATTGGTTCAACTAGGCTTCGGCCTACACTCTGCTCCTCTACTCCTCCTGCTGACCCTGGGCTCAAACACCGCTAGTTTTTGCCCGGAAATGCTAGCTGCACAGAGAAAAACACCAGCCAATGTGTTAGTGGGGTTCAGCACCGCCAGCTGTTCCCCTGCTGTGTAGTCGGCAACGTGTCCAGCACAAGCCACGCTGGCACAACAGAACAAAAGCTGCCACCAGTGCAGGCTTCGGCCTACACTTTGCTCCTCTCCTCCTCCTGCTGACCCTGGGCTCAAACAACGCCAGTTTCTGCCCGGACATGCTAGCTGCACAGAGAAAAACACCAGCCAATGTGTTAGTGGTGTTCAGCACCGCCAGCTGTTCCCCCGCTGTGTAGCCGGCATCGTGTCCAGCACAAGCCACGCTGGCACAACCGACCAAAAGCTGCCACCAGTGCAGGCTTCGGCCTACACTTTGCTCCTCTCCTCCTCCTCCTGCTGACCCTGGGCTCTAACACCGCTAGTTTTTGCCCGGACATGCAATGTGCACAGAGAAAAACACCAGTCAATGTGTCAGTGGGGTTCAGCAACGCCAGCTGTTCCCCTGCTGTGTAGCTTGCAACGTGACCTGCAAACGCCACGCAGGCACATGAACTGAAATTGAAGGGAGCCTGCCCCCCACCCCCCCAGGTGTTTCTATGTATAACAGCCACCTTGTACAGCAGTACTGCTGCATTTGTACAAGGTGGCTGACTTTTTCTCCTTGCACACGTGGAACTCAACAAGTACAAAATGTGTCTCATTACAGACCATTACAATGTCCCTGAGGTGTGACTTTCCTTTTTAATGACACGCAGCACCCCCATTGTTAGCGCTGCCCGTCTCCTGACATCATTGGTTGGCTGGCTGTGCCTGTGCGTCCCCCCTGCCCGACACAACGCCCCCCGTTGTCTCATATATTTTGACTGCGAGGGTGTGATTGATGGGCACGAGCAGTGCATATGTTCCCCTGTTTTCACTCCCCTCCTTCCGCCTTCTTCTGACTGTGCGGCCTCATGGCCGCGGCATGCGATAAGGGATCAGCTGAGGCCGCCCAGTCTGAAGCAGGTGTAAGGACATGTGTGAGCGGCGAACATATTTACTGCACAAGGCCACGAATCCCAGCACCGCAGTGTGACTTTAGGAAAAGCCACTGTGGGTCTGGGATTTATGGCCATCGTTAACCGCACCGGCCAACATGAAATGAGGTCATGAGACGGCCTGCACTAACAGGGTATTGCCAAGGGATAACACAAGAGCGCAGACTCCTGTACAGCAAATAACAACGCTCAGGAATCTGCGCCCAGTACCTAGGTGCAAATTTTGACACCTGTGCTGCGTCTCCTTAAAAAGACAAGTCACGCCTCCACAACTGTTTGACAGTATAATGGGCTAAATAGTGTACGTGTTTAATTCAGCGTGTGCAAGGAGCAAAATTAAATAGAGCAACCTTTGACTTGTGCATCATTAATGCTGTTCAAGGTGTGGCTCTTGTACCTTGCAACACCTGAGGGGGGGGTTAAAGGTAACCTTTGAAATTGGTTCAACTAGGCTTCGGCCTACACTCTGCTCCTCTACTCCTCCTGCTGACCCTGGGCTCAAACACCGCTAGTTTTTGCCCGGAAATGCTAGCTGCACAGAGAAAAACACCAGCCAATGTGTTAGTGGGGTTCAGCACCGCCAGCTGTTCCCCTGCTGTGTAGTCGGCAACGTGTCCAGCACAAGCCACGCTGGCACAACAGAACAAAAGCTGCCACCAGTGCAGGCTTCGGCCTACACTTTGCTCCTCTCCTCCTCCTGCTGACCCTGGGCTCAAACAACGCCAGTTTCTGCCCGGACATGCTAGCTGCACAGAGAAAAACACCAGCCAATGTGTTAGTGGTGTTCAGCACCGCCAGCTGTTCCCCCGCTGTGTAGCCGGCATCGTGTCCAGCACAAGCCACGCTGGCACAACCGACCAAAAGCTGCCACCAGTGCAGGCTTCGGCCTACACTTTGCTCCTCTCCTCCTCCTCCTGCTGACCCTGGGCTCTAACACCGCTAGTTTTTGCCCGGACATGCAATGTGCACAGAGAAAAACACCAGTCAATGTGTCAGTGGGGTTCAGCAACGCCAGCTGTTCCCCTGCTGTGTAGCTTGCAACGTGACCTGCAAACGCCACGCAGGCACATGAACTGAAATTGAAGGGAGCCTGCCCCCCACCCCCCCAGGTGTTTCTATGTATAACAGCCACCTTGTACAGCAGTACTGCTGCATTTGTACAAGGTGGCTGACTTTTTCTCCTTGCACACGTGGAACTCAACAAGTACAAAATGTGTCTCATTACAGACCATTACAATGTCCCTGAGGTGTGACTTTCCTTTTTAATGACACGCAGCACCCCCATTGTTAGCGCTGCCCGTCTCCTGACATCATTGGTTGGCTGGCTGTGCCTGTGCGTCCCCCCTGCCCGACACAACGCCCCCCGTTGTCTCATATATTTTGACTGCGAGGGTGTGATTGATGGGCACGAGCAGTGCATATGTTCCCCTGTTTTCACTCCCCTCCTTCCGCCTTCTTCTGACTGTGCGGCCTCATGGCCGCGGCATGCGATAAGGGATCAGCTGAGGCCGCCCAGTCTGAAGCAGGTGTAAGGACATGTGTGAGCGGCGAACATATTTACTGCACAAGGCCACGAATCCCAGCACCGCAGTGTGACTTTAGGAAAAGCCACTGTGGGTCTGGGATTTATGGCCATCGTTAACCGCACCGGCCAACATGAAATGAGGTCATGAGACGGCCTGCACTAACAGGGTATTGCCAAGGGATAACACAAGAGCGCAGACTCCTGTACAGCAAATAACAACGCTCAGGAATCTGCGCCCAGTACCTAGGTGCAAATTTTGACACCTGTGCTGCGTCTCCTTAAAAAGACAAGTCACGCCTCCACAACTGTTTGACAGTATAATGGGCTAAATAGTGTACGTGTTTAATTCAGCGTGTGCAAGGAGCAAAATTAAATAGAGCAACCTTTGACTTGTGCATCATTAATGCTGTTCAAGGTGTGGCTCTTGTACCTTGCAACACCTGAGGGGGGGGTTAAAGGTAACCTTTGAAATTGGTTCAACTAGGCTTCGGCCTACACTTTGCTCCTCTACTCCTCCTGCTGACCCTGGGCTCAAACACCGCTAGTTTTTGCCCGGAAATGCTAGCTGCACAGAGAAAAACACCAGCCAATGTGTTAGTGGGGTTCAGCACCGCCAGCTGTTCCCCTGCTGTGTAGTCGGCAACGTGTCCAGCACAAGCCACGCTGGCACAACAGAACAAAAGCTGCCACCAGTGCAGGCTTCGGCCTACACTTTGCTCCTCTCCTCCTCCTGCTGACCCTGGGCTCAAACAACGCCAGTTTCTGCCCGGACATGCTAGCTGCACAGAGAAAAACACCAGCCAATGTGTTAGTGGTGTTCAGCACCGCCAGCTGTTCCCCCGCTGTGTAGCCGGCATCGTGTCCAGCACAAGCCACGCTGGCACAACCGACCAAAAGCTGCCACCAGTGCAGGCTTCGGCCTACACTTTGCTCCTCTCCTCCTCCTCCTGCTGACCCTGGGCTCTAACACCGCTAGTTTTTGCCCGGACATGCAATGTGCACAGAGAAAAACACCAGTCAATGTGTCAGTGGGGTTCAGCAACGCCAGCTGTTCCCCTGCTGTGTAGCTTGCAACGTGACCTGCAAACGCCACGCAGGCACATGAACTGAAATTGAAGGGAGCCTGCCCCCCACCCCCCCAGGTGTTTCTATGTATAACAGCCACCTTGTACAGCAGTACTGCTGCATTTGTACAAGGTGGCTGACTTTTTCTCCTTGCACACGTGGAACTCAACAAGTACAAAATGTGTCTCATTACAGACCATTACAATGTCCCTGAGGTGTGACTTTCCTTTTTAATGACACGCAGCACCCCCATTGTTAGCGCTGCCCGTCTCCTGACATCATTGGTTGGCTGGCTGTGCCTGTGCGTCCCCCCTGCCCGACACAACGCCCCCCGTTGTCTCATATATTTTGACTGCGAGGGTGTGATTGATGGGCACGAGCAGTGCATATGTTCCCCTGTTTTCACTCCCCTCCTTCCGCCTTCTTCTGACTGTGCGGCCTCATGGCCGCGGCATGCGATAAGGGATCAGCTGAGGCTGCCCAGTCTGAAGCAGGTGTAAGGACATGTGTGAGCGGCGAACATATTTACTGCACAAGGCCACGAATCCCAGCACCGCAGTGTGACTTTAGGAAAAGCCACTGTGGGTCTGGGATTTATGGCCATCGTTAACCGCACCGGCCAACATGAAATGAGGTCATGAGACGGCCTGCACTAACAGGGTATTGCCAAGGGATAACACAAGAGCGCAGACTCCTGTACAGCAAATAACAACGCTCAGGAATCTGCGCCCAGTACCTAGGTGCAAATTTTGACACCTGTGCTGCGTCTCCTTAAAAAGACTAGTAGTCACGCCTCCACTACTGTTTGACAGTATAATGGGCTAAATAGTGTACGTGTTTAATTCAGCGTGTGCAAGGAGCAAAATTAAATAGAGCAACCTTTGACTTGTGCATCAATAATGCTGTTCAAGGTGTGGCTCTTGTACCTTGCAACACCTGAGGGGGGGTTAAAGGTAACCTTTGAAATTGGTTCAACTAGGCTTTGGCCAACACTCTGCTCCTCTACTCCTCCTGCTGACCCTGGGCTCAAACACCGCTAGTTTTTGCCCGGAAATGCTAGCTGCACAGAGAAAAACACCAGCCAATGTGTTAGTGGGGTTCAGCACCGCCAGCTGTTCCCCTGCTGTGTAGTCGGCAACGTGTCCAGCACAAGCCACGCTGGCACAACAGAACAAAAGCTGCCACCAGTGCAGGCTTCGGCCTACACTTTGCTCCTCTCCTCCTCCTGCTGACCCTGGGCTCAAACAACGCCAGTTTATGCCCGGACATGCTAGCTGCACAGAGAAAAACACCAGCCAATGTGTTAGTGGGGTTCAGCACCGCCAGCTGTTCCCCTGCTGTGCAGCTTGCAACGTGACCTGCAAACGCCACGCAGGCACATGAACTGAAATTGAAGGGAGCCTGGCCACCACCCCCAGGTGTTTCTATGTATAACAGCCACCTTGTACAGCAGTACTGCTGCATTTGTACAAGGTGGCTGACGTTTTCTCCTTGCCCACGTGGAACTCAACACGTACAAAATGTGTCTCTTTGAGACCATTCCACTGTCCCTGAGGTGTGACTTTCCTTTCTAATGATACGCAGCACCCCCCTTGGTAGCGCTTCCCGTCTTCTGACATCATTGGTTGGCTACTTGCGCCTGTTCGTCCGCCCTGCCTGAATAAAATGCTCCTCGTTGTCTTAATTATTTTGACTGCGAGGGTGTGATTGATGGGCACGAGCAGTGCATATCTTCGCCTGTCTTAACTCATCTCCTTCCGCCTTCTTCAGACTGTGCAGCCTCATGGCCGCGGCATGCGAGAAGGGATCAGCAGAGGCCGCCCAGTCTGAAGCAGGTGTAAGGACGTGTGTGAGCGGCCAAAATATTTACTGCTCAAGGCCACGAATCCCAGCACCGCAGTGTGGCTTTATGAAAAGACACTGTGGGTCTGGGATTTATGGCCATCGTTAACCGCACCGGCCAACATGAAATGAGGTCATAAGATGGGCAGCGCTAACAGGGCATTGCCAAGGGATAACACAAGAGCGCAGACTCCTGTACAGCAAATAACAACGCTCAGGAAGCTGCGCCAAGCACCAAGGCGTTATTTTGGACACCTGTGCTGCGTCTCATCAAAAAACCAAGTCACGCATCCACTACAGTTTGACTGTAGAATGGGGTAAATTGTGTATGTCTTTCATTCAGCGTGTGCAAGTAGACAAATTAATAGAGCAACCTTTCACTTGTGCAGCATTAATACTGCACAAGGTGTGTCTCTTGTACTTTGTAACACCTGAGGGGGGGGTTAAAGGTTTCCTTTGAAATTGGTTCAACTAGGCTTCGGCCTACACTCTGCTCCTCTCCTCCTCCTCCTGCTTCAACACGGGCTCTAACATCGCAAGTTTTTGCCCGCAAGTGCTAGCTGCACAGATAAAAACACACGCCATTGTGTTAGTGGGGTTCAGCAACGCCAGCTGTTCCCCCAGTGTGTAGCCGGCAAAGTGTCCTGCAAACGCAACGCAGACACAAAGCTGCCTCCAGTGCAGGCTTCGGCCTACACTCATCTCCCCCTGCTTACCCTTTGCTCCAACACCGCTAGTTGGGGCTCTAGGAAGACAATCTTTAATAGGCAAGGCAACGCATCCGGGTTCCAGCACCGCCAGCTGGTTCTCGGCAGTGTTCTTGTCACAGGTACTCCCTCGTGCCAAGCCTGGTTTCAGCACCGTCAGCTGTTTCCGGGTTGTGTCAACTTCACTGAGACGCCTATGCTTGCCCCGTCGTGGGGCGGTCGAGTTAGCCAACTCCAGGGTGCCTCCAGTTTAGGAGCTTCCTATGTGGGCTGCGTGAACTGGTAGTCAAGGCTGGTTCTGTAGTGCCAGTAGGCCCAGCTCCCCCTGTAGGACTGTTGGGGTTCGGTAACTGCGGCTGCCTCGCGGCCTAGCTGTTCTCTCCTCTCCTGTGGGCCTTGGGGTCCACCACCTGGTTCCAGCACCGTCAGCTGGTTCCGGGCCGAGCCTTTGGCTTAGGTGCCTCCTCCTGGGTAGCCGAGTTCCGCCAACGTTAGGCGGTCCTTGGTAGTGCTTTTAAGCGCGGGCACCTACAGCTTAGTAACCGGGTTCCAGCACCGTCAGCTGGTCCTCGGTCGTGCCATTGGCTCTTGCACACTGGGGCAACGCATCTGGGTTCCAGCACCGCCAGCTGGTTCTCGGCAGTGTTTTTGTCACAGGTACTCCCTCGTGCCAAGCCTGGTTTCAGCACCGTCAGCTGTTTCCGGGTTGTGTCAACTTCACTGAGACGCCTATGCTTGCCCCGTCGTGGGGCGGTCGAGTTAGCCAACTCCAGGGTGCCTCCAGTTTAGGAGCTTCCTATGTGGGCTGCGTGAACTGGTAGTCAAGGCTGGTTCTGTAGTGCCAGTAGGCCCAGCTCCCCCTGTAGGACTGTTGGGGTTCGGTAACTGCGGCTGCCTCGCGGCCTAGCTGTTCTCTCCTCTCCTGTGGGCCTTGGGGTCCACCACCTGGTTCCAGCACCGTCAGCTGGTTCCGGGCCGAGCCTTTGGCTTAGGTGCCTCCTCCTGGGTAGCCGAGTTCCGCCAACGTTAGGCGGTCCTTGGTAGTGCTTTTAAGCGCGGGCACCTACAGCTTAGTAACCGGGTTCCAGCACCGTCAGCTGGTCCTCGGTCGTGTCATTGGCTCTTGCACACTGGGGCAACGCATCTGGGTTCCAGCACCGCCAGCTGGTTCTCGGCAGTGTTTTTGTCACAGGTACTCCCTCGTGCCAAGCCTGGTTTCAGCACCGTCAGCTGTTTCCGGGTTGTGTCAACTTCACTGAGACGCCTATGCTTGCCCCGTCGTGGGGCGGTCGAGTTAGCCAACTCCAGGGTGCCTCCAGTTTAGGAGCTTCCTATGTGGGCTGCGTGAACTGGTAGTCAAGGCTGGTTCTGTAGTGCCAGTAGGCCCAGCTCCCCCTGTAGGACTGTTGGGGTTCGGTAACTGCGGCTGCCTCGCGGCCTAGCTGTTCTCTCCTCTCCTGTGGGCCTTGGGGTCCACCACCTGGTTCCAGCACCGTCAGCTGGTTCCGGGCCGAGCCTTTGGCTTAGGTGCCTCCTCCTGGGTAGCCGAGTTCCGCCAACGTTAGGCGGTCCTTGGTAGTGCTTTTAAGCGCGGGCACCTACAGCTTAGTAACCGGGTTCCAGCACCGTCAGCTGGTCCTCGGTCGTGCCATTGGCTCTTGCACACTGGGGCAACGCATCTGGGTTCCAGCACCGCCAGCTGGTTCTCGGCAGTGTTTTTGTCACAGGTACTCCCTCGTGCCAAGCCTGGTTTCAGCACCGTCAGCTGTTTCCGGGTTGTGTCAACTTCACTGAGACGCCTATGCTTGCCCCGTCGTGGGGCGGTCGAGTTAGCCAACTCCAGGGTGCCTCCAGTTTAGGAGCTTCCTATGTGGGCTGCGTGAACTGGTAGTCAAGGCTGGTTCTGTAGTGCCAGTAGGCCCAGCTCCCCCTGTAGGACTGTTGGGGTTCGGTAACTGCGGCTGCCTCGCGGCCTAGCTGTTCTCTCCTCTCCTGTGGGCCTTGGGGTCCACCACCTGGTTCCAGCACCGTCAGCTGGTTCCGGGCCGAGCCTTTGGCTTAGGTGCCTCCTCCTGGGTAGCCGAGTTCCGCCAACGTTAGGCGGTCCTTGGTAGTGCTTTTAAGCGCGGGCACCTACAGCTTAGTAACCGGGTTCCAGCACCGTCAGCTGGTCCTCGGTCGTGCCATTGGCTCTTGCACACTGGGGCAACGCATCTGGGTTCCAGCACCGCCAGCTGGTTCTCGGCAGTGTTTTTGTCACAGGTACTCCCTCGTGCCAAGCCTGGTTTCAGCACCGTCAGCTGTTTCCGGGTTGTGTCAACTTCACTGAGACGCCTATGCTTGCCCCGTCGTGGGGCGGTCGAGTTAGCCAACTCCAGGGTGCCTCCAGTTTAGGAGCTTCCTATGTGGGCTGCGTGAACTGGTAGTCAAGGCTGGTTCTGTAGTGCCAGTAGGCCCAGCTCCCCCTGTAGGACTGTTGGGGTTCGGTAACTGCGGCTGCCTCGCGGCCTAGCTGTTCTCTCCTCTCCTGTGGGCCTTGGGGTCCACCACCTGGTTCCAGCACCGTCAGCTGGTTCCGGGCCGAGCCTTTGGCTTAGGTGCCTCCTCCTGGGTAGCCGAGTTCCGCCAACGTTAGGCGGTCCTTGGTAGTGCTTTTAAGCGCGGGCACCTACAGCTTAGTAACCGGGTTCCAGCACCGTCAGCTGGTCCTCGGTCGTGCCATTGGCTCTTGCACACTGGGGCAACGCATCTGGGTTCCAGCACCGCCAGCTGGTTCTCGGCAGTGTTTTTGTCACAGGTACTCCCTCGTGCCAAGCCTGGTTTCAGCACCGTCAGCTGTTTCCGGGTTGTGTCAACTTCACTGAGACGCCTATGCTTGCCCCGTCGTGGGGCGGTCGAGTTAGCCAACTCCAGGGTGCCTCCAGTTTAGGAGCTTCCTATGTGGGCTGCGTGAACTGGTAGTCAAGGCTGGTTCTGTAGTGCCAGTAGGCCCAGCTCCCCCTGTAGGACTGTTGGGGTTCGGTAACTGCGGCTGCCTCGCGGCCTAGCTGTTCTCTCCTCTCCTGTGGGCCTTGGGGTCCACCACCTGGTTCCAGCACCGTCAGCTGGTTCCGGGCCGAGCCTTTGGCTTAGGTGCCTCCTCCTGGGTAGCCGAGTTCCGCCAACGCCAGGCGGTCCTTGGTAGTGCTTTTAAGCGCGGGCACCTACAGCTTAGTAACCGGGTTCCAGCACCGTCAGCTGGTCCTCGGTCGTGCCATTGGCTCTTGCACACTGGGGCAACGCATCCGGGTTCCAGCACCGCCAGCTGGTTCTCGGCAGTGTTCTTGTCACAGGTACTCCCTCGTGCCAAGCCTGGTTTCAGCACCGTCAGCTGTTTCCGGGTTGTGTCAACTTCACTGAGACGCCTATGCTTGCCCCGTCGTGGGGCGGTCGAGTTAGCCAACTCCAGGGTGCCTCCAGTTTAGGAGCTTCCTATGTGGGCTGCGTGAACTGGTAGTCAAGGCTGGTTCTGTAGTGCCAGTAGGCCCAGCTCCCCCTGTAGGACTGTTGGGGTTCGGTAACTGCGGCTGCCTCGCGGCCTAGCTGTTCTCTCCTCTCCTGTGGGCCTTGGGGTCCACCACCTGGTTCCAGCACCGTCAGCTGGTTCCGGGCCGAGCCTTTGGCTTAGGTGCCTCCTCCTGGGTAGCCGAGTTCCGCCAACGTTAGGCGGTCCTTGGTAGTGCTTTTAAGCGCGGGCACCTACAGCTTAGTAACCGGGTTCCAGCACCGTCAGCTGGTCCTCGGTCGTGCCATTGGCTCTTGCACACTGGGGCAACGCATCTGGGTTCCAGCACCGCCAGCTGGTTCTCGGCAGTGTTTTTGTCACAGGTACTCCCTCGTGCCAAGCCTGGTTTCAGCACCGTCAGCTGTTTCCGGGTTGTGTCAACTTCACTGAGACGCCTATGCTTGCCCCGTCGTGGGGCGGTCGAGTTAGCCAACTCCAGGGTGCCTCCAGTTTAGGAGCTTCCTATGTGGGCTGCGTGAACTGGTAGTCAAGGCTGGTTCTGTAGTGCCAGTAGGCCCAGCTCCCCCTGTAGGACTGTTGGGGTTCGGTAACTGCGGCTGCCTCGCGGCCTAGCTGTTCTCTCCTCTCCTGTGGGCCTTGGGGTCCACCACCTGGTTCCAGCACCGTCAGCTGGTTCCGGGCCGAGCCTTTGGCTTAGGTGCCTCCTCCTGGGTAGCCGAGTTCCGCCAACGCCAGGCGGTCCTTGGTAGTGCTTTTAAGCGCGGGCACCTACAGCTTAGTAACCGGGTTCCAGCACCGTCAGCTGGTCCTCGGTCGTGCCATTGGCTCTTGCACACTGGGGCAACGCATCCGGGTTCCAGCACCGCCAGCTGGTTCTCGGCAGTGTTCTTGTCACAGGTACTCCCTCGTGCCAAGCCTGGTTTCAGCACCGTCAGCTGTTTCCGGGTTGTGTCAACTTCACTGAGACGCCTATGCTTGCCCCGTCGTGGGGCGGTCGAGTTAGCCAACTCCAGGGTGCCTCCAGTTTAGGAGCTTCCTATGTGGGCTGCGTGAACTGGTAGTCAAGGCTGGTTCTGTAGTGCCAGTAGGCCCAGCTCCCCCTGTAGGACTGTTGGGGTTCGGTAACTGCGGCTGCCTCGCGGCCTAGCTGTTCTCTCCTCTCCTGTGGGCCTTGGGGTCCACCACCTGGTTCCAGCACCGTCAGCTGGTTCTCGGCAGTGTCTTTTGCTCTTGTACCTTCTGCTCCCCATCCTGGTTCCAGTACCGTCAGCTGGTTCCGGGCAGAGCCTTTGGCTTAGGTGCCTCCTTCTGGGTATCCAAGTTCCACCAATGTCAGGTGGTCCTTGGTAGTGCTTTCAGGCACGGGTACCTCCTGCTTAGTAACCGGGTTCCAGTAACGTCAGCTGGTCCTTGGTAGTTCCATTGGCTCTTGGACATTCGGCTACCCATCCGGGTTCCAGTACCGTCAGCTGGTTCTCGGCAGTGTCTTTTGCTCTTGTACCTTCTGCTCCCCATCCTGGTTCCAGTAACGTCATCTGGTTCCGGGCAGAGCCTTTGGCTTAGGTGCCTCCTTCTGGGTATCCGAGTTCCGCCAACGTCAGGCGGTCCTTGGTAGTGCTTTTTAGCACGGGTACCTCCTGCTTAGTAACCGGGTTCCAGTAACGTCAGCTGGTCCTCGGTAGTTCCATAGGCTCTTGAACCTTCGGGTAGCCATCCGAGTTCCAGTTCCATCAGCTGGTTCTTGGCATTTTCTCAGCCTTCTTGTACCTTCTGCTACATTTCCAAGTTGAAGACCCTAACGTCGACAACCCGGAAGACCACCCCGATGACGACGACCCGGAAGACCACCCCGATGACGACGACGACGACGACGGCGGAGACGACGACGGCTGAGACGACGACGGCGGAGATGACGACACTGGAGACGAAGACCCTGGAGACGACAACATGGAAGACCGAGAAGCAGAAGAACAAGAGGCTGCAGAACAAAGAGCAGAAGAACATTAAGCATAAGACTTAATATCAGAGCAAAAGATATTATCTAAATTATATGCAGAAGAAGACTAAGCAGTGTATGGGGGTGAGTCCGTTCCTCCTCGTGGTGCCCCTGGATAAAGCCTGATGCTGCAGGCCAAACTGAACGCGGACAAATGTAACTTTTGTGACTGGCAGAACGGAAGGTGTAATCTTCCAACTTTTATAGACAACAACTACGGGAATGCCTGTCACAAATGAGAATATGATGAAGAAGTAGAATAGGAAGAATAATAACAGTGGAATAAAAAGAATATGTAGAATAGGAAGAATAATAATAGTTGAAGAAAATGAATATGAAGAATGTAATAAAAAAAAAAATAGGTAGAAGATGAAGAAGAAGATGAATAAGGTGAAGAAGTTGATGTCAAGGATGCTGATGATGATGAAGATGAAAGTGTGGGAAAAGAAAAAAAAAAAAAAAAGAAAAAAAAGAAGGGGAAGGGCGTGGAATAGTGAAACATCAATATCTGACAAAATAAAAAAAATTTACATACTCAATATCTTTTTCAATCCGAACTTCTTTAAAAAAAAAAAAAAAACATGCTATTCTATTTGATTGGACTAATCCTCATTGCCTTTAATGTCTCCGCCACCTCCCCCATACATCCTACATTATTCTTAGTTGTTTTCCTTCAGGTAGAATGAACCTACAAGGAAAGAAAGGGTTTATTTTAATTCCGATATTTTGGTCCCATTGACTTGCATTGGGATCGGGTATCGGTATCGGCGATATCCGATATTTTTTGAATATCGGCCGATCCAAACCGATACCGATACTTTCCGATATCGGAAGGTATCGCTCAACACTACTTGCGATTAGTGTTGAGCATTCCGATACCGCAAGTATCGGGTATCGGCCGATATTTGCGGTATCGGAATTCCGATACTGAATTCCGATACTTCCCGCGTATCGGATACCGGAATCGGAAGTTCCCAGAATTCAAATTGAACGCAGCAGCCAATGAGGAATGAATGAAAGTGTGGGCACATCCTGTTTAGCATGGTGGGCATGTAAGTACTGGCAAGGCTGGGATTGGCTGCTGAAATGATGTCACTCTGCACTATAAAAAAAGCGCTGCCGCCATTTTGCGCTCACTCTGCTGTGATTTCAGTTAGGGACAGGACGCTGTGTTCTAACTGAGGGCCAGTTGAGCTAGCTAATTGCTTTATTTTCCTTTCCAAAGGCTAATTTAGCAAAACGCTGTGTGTTCTTCACTGTTCACCTTGCTCTTGCCTTGCAGCGCTGTTTTAACAGCATTCTGCAAGGTCTCTGTGTGTGTGTGTGTGTGTGTGCAGCTCACTCTGTAGTCTGTGTGCAGCCATATACCCGGTTGTATTCAGCTCAGGGGGGGTTCACACTGCCTCACACAGTTGTTCTTTTTTGCTCTTAGTGCAGCCTGCTGCACATTTTTTCTCAAATTTCCTATTAGTGTTTTTCCACCAGTCTCCAGCTCTATTGTGGAAAAACACTACATAGGATAACCTAGAGGGGGGTTTTTGGGCCTTGCAGCGCCGTTTACGGCTGTCTGCACGGTCTCCGTGTGAGCCCAGCTCGCCCTGTAGTCTGTGTGCAGCCATAGCCGGTTGGATTCAGCTCAGGGTTCGTTACTGGCTCATACCTTGAGAAAAATTTTCCTTTTTTTCAAATAGTGCAGCCTGTTTAAAATTTGAAAAAAAAAATTCCTATTAGTGTCTTTCCACTCGTATCCAGCTAAATAGTGGAAAAACACTATATAGGATAACCTAGAGGAGGGTTTTTTGGCCTTGCAGCGCCGTTTACGGCTGTCTGCACGGTCTCCGTGTGAGCCCAGCTCACCCTGTAGTCTGTGTGCAGCCATAGCCGGTTGGATTCAGCTCAGGGTTCGTTACTGGCTCATACCTTGAGAAAAATTTTCCTTTTTTTCAAATAGTGCAGCCTGTTTAAAATTTGAAAAAAAAAAAAATTCCTATTAGTGTCTTTCCACCAGTCTCCAGCTCAATTGTGGAAAAACACTACATAGGATAACCTAGAGGTTTTTTTGGGGGCCTTGCAGCGCCGTTTACGGCTGTCTGCACGGTCTCTGTGTGAGCGCAGCTCGCCCTGTAGTCTGTGTGCAGCCATAGCCGGTTGGATTCAGCTCAGGGTGCGTTACTGCCTCATACCTTGAAAAACAATTTCCTTTTTTTCAAATAGTGCAGCCAGTTTAAAATTTGAAAAAAAAAATTCCTATTAGTGTCTTTCCACTTGTATCCAGCTAAATAGTGGAAAAACACTATATAGGATAACCTAGAGGAGGGTTTCTTGGCCTTGCAGCGCCGTTTACGGCTGTCTGCACGGTCTCCGTGTGATTTAAACTAGCTCTGTAGCCCGATCTGCACCAAAAAAAAGGTTAAGTTCACCAAACACAACTTACACTTGTGTAGGCCACATTTGAAAAATAATAAAGTTTAGTCCACAATTTACAACATTAGTGTTTCTTACACCTGTTAGGAGGAGCATTACAGGAATAAGCACACTAAGGCCTTAGTACTTTTCTGCTTATCTTTATCTGTCAACCAAGATGAAGAGGGCAGGGAGTAAGGCACGTGGGCGTGGGCGCGGAGCAGGGAGAGGAGCAGGGAGAGGACGTGGTGATTCTGTGCCTGCTGCGGGCGCCGGTGACTCGTCGTCACTCAGTTTCAGCAGGGAACAGTCCTTCATGCGCAGCTTTGTCGGAGAGCGCCGTGCACCGCTGCTGCGTGAAGACCAAATTGAAGCCGTTGTCGGGTGGATGGCAGCTAACGCCTCGGCATCGACTTCAGTTAGTGCCACATCCTCTCAGGCACAGAGCACTGGAGAGCAGCCATCTGTCTCTTCACCACCTGCCAAATTGGCCAGGCAGTCAGAGAGCCCAGGACAGGAGCCGTCTCTACTTCTGTTCTCTGAATCTCTTGGCTTGGAAACAGGGGGCCAGCCAAGCAGCATTGGAGAAATGGAAGAAGAGGCAGTGTGCAGTGATGCCCAAAAGCTTTATCTCTCTGACTCTGAAGAAGCAGGTGGGCCAGTGCCTCCGGTGACCACAGCGCAGTACGCATCTGATGATGAAACTCAGGTGCCGCTTTCTCGTGCGTACTGTGCTGCTGAGACTACCCAGGAGGAGCAGTTGGTGGCAGAGGGTAGTGGAGATGATGAGGTCCTTGACCCATCGTGGCGTGAGGAACAGGAAGGTGGTGGGAGCAGCTCAGAGGAAGAGCTTCCTCTTACGGGCCAAAGAGGGAGAGGGAGGGGGAAGACTGCGGAGCCTGTAGCCTCCACTTTGGCACCCGTTAGGAGCCTGTCTCTTTCCAAAGCCAAAAAGGGCGCTCCCAAGACTTGCAGTGCCTGGTCCTTTTTTGACACAGTTGCAGATGACATTTGTTTTGTCAAATGCAAGCTGTGTCATCATAAAGTAAAAAGAGGGAAAAATGTCAGCAACCTCAATACCACAAATATGTGGAAACATGTGCGGACCAGGCACGCGGTGGAGTTACAGAAACACACTGAAGATGTAGGCCAACCAACAGCGGCAGCTACCACCTCTTCAGCTCGTGTTGCCTCTTCCTCCAGCTCACGCACAGCTGGTTTGGCTTCCTCCCAGAGACCTTGTGTAATTCCACCCACAGCACCACCTTCCCAGTCATCCTCACACTCCCAGTCTACTCTACAGCCATCGGTAGTACAGGCATGGGAGAAAAGGCGGGCATTCTCGGCCAACCACCCCCGAGCACAGGCTCTGAATGCAGGCATTGCCAAACTGTTGTCCCTGGAAATGCTCTCGTTCAGGCTGGTGGAGACTGACAGCTTCCGTGACTTGATGGCATTGGCAGTCCCACAGTACAAGGTGCCCAGCCGCTTTTACTTCAGCAGGCAGGCTGTCCCTGCCCTGCACAGGCATGTTGAGGCAAACATAAAACATGCGCTACTGAACGCCGTCAGTAGCAAGGTCCACCTCACCACCGATGCGTGGACCAGTCAGCATGGACAGGGGCGATATGTTTCCCTCACTGCCCATTGGGTTAATGTTGTTGAGCCAGGTACAGATCGTGCGAGTGGCGCAGGACGTGTCCTGCCCACTCCAAGGATTGCAGGAATCCAGTCTGTACGCATCGACTCCTCCTCTTACACCAGTTCCTCTGATTCCTCTCTGCAGGATCCGTCACAGTCCACCCCCACATGGACCCGTGAACGTTTACCTATGACCGACATGAGCACAGCCGTGGCCAAACGTCAGCAGGCCGTCTTGAAACTAGTTTCATTGGGGCATCGAAGCCACACAGCGCAGGAGCTCTGGAATGCCATAAAGCAGGAGAGCGATGTGTGGTTACTGCCAGCGAATCTCCAGCCAGGCATGGTAGTGTGTGACAATGGCCGAAATCTGGTGGCAGCTTTGGCCCTTGGCAACCTCACTCACATCCCATGTCTGGCACATGTGCTCAATTTGGTTGTGCAGAGTTTTCTGAGGGACTATCCGGATCTTGATGCCCTGCTGCACAAGGTCCGCCTAGAGTGTGCTCACTTGCGGCGTTCCAGCTTGGCCAGATCCCGCATTGCTGCTCTGCAGCGCCGATTCCGCCTTCCGGAACACCGCATCATATGTGACCTACCTACCCGGTGGAATTCCACGTTACATATGTTGGAGCGGTTGTGTGAGCAGCAGCAAGCAGTTATGGAGTACCAGCTGCATCAGGCGCAAAGAAGTCGCAGTCAGCGCCGATCAGACTTCACAACCACAGAGTGGGCCACTATGAAGGACGTCTGCCAGGTTTTGCGTCCTTTTGATTATTCCACGCGGATGGCAAGTGCAGATGATGCACTAGTCAGCATGACTGTCCCCCTTATCTGCCTGCTTCAGCAAACTTTGCAAGGGTTAAGGGATGATGTGGTGGAAGAGGTGGAGGATGAGGAGTCACCTTTTCCATCAGCTTCTGGAGAGTCAGCGCCACGTGGTTCCTCACAAAGGGGTACGCAGGGGCCAATTTGTGAGGAGGATGAGGAGGAGTCAATGGAGGAGGAAGAGCTCCGTCCAGAGGAGGGAGCGACACAATTGTCCAGTGGTCAGTGTGTACAGCGAGGGTGGGGTGATGACGAGCGGGCAGAGATCATGTCTCAAGCAGGGGACAGCGTTTCTGGGCCGGTTGGCACTCTGCAGCACATGGTGGATTTCATGCTGCAGTGCCTGAGAAACGACCGCCGCATCGACCACATTCTCAACATGCCTGATTATTGGGTGTTCACCCTCCTCGATCCTCGCTACCGGGACAACGTCCAAAACCTCATCCCTGCGTTGACCCGGGAGCGTAAATTGCGGGAGTACCACGACACACTGGTGAATTCCATCATCTTCTCCTGTCCAACTGAGAGGAGTGCTGCTAGTGCTTTACAAAGCAGCTCAGTGCGTCGAGGCAGTGGGGGAGGCTCTGCCCAAAGAGGGAGCAGAAGCAGTGCCTCTGCCCAAGGCAAGCCCAGTATGGCACAACTCTGGCACACTTTTGTGTGCCCGCCCCAAATGTCTACACCATCACCGGCGGCTCCAGTCAGCAGGAGGCAACGGTTCCGTCAGATGGTGACAGACTACATGGCTTGCCCTCTTACTGTACTCCCAGACGGCTCTTCCCCGTTCAAGTTTTGGGTCTCTAAGCTGGATACATGGCCAGAGCTAAGCCAGTATGCATTGGAGGTGCTGGCTTGCCCTGCGGCTAGTGTCTTATCGGAACGTGTCTTTAGTGCCGCAGGTGGTGTACTAACAGACCGTCGCATGCGACTATCCTCCGATAACGTTGACCGGCTTACTTTCCTGAAAATGAACCAGGCCTGGATCTCGCAGGAATTTGCCACTCCTCTGCCTGATTAAGTAATTGGGTGTCATCCAGGTCTCCTGCTGTGTTCATCTTTCTACCACCTGAACTTCTATTCCTGGGCTCCAACACCGCCAGTTGCGGCTCAGAAGTGCAGGCTGCACAGTAAAAACATACGACCCAGTGTTATTGGGTTTCAGTAACGTCAGCTGATCCCCAGCTGTGTAGCCGGCAATGTGTCCTGCGACCGCCACGCTGGCACAACAACCTAAATGTAAGGGAACCTGTCCCCTCCCCCCCCCCGTCGTTTGTTACTGAAAGAGCCATCTTGTGCAGCAGTAATGCTGCACAAGGAAAAGGTAGCTCTTTTTTTTTAGCTCTTTGCACACGCAGAACTTAACACTTATAAAATGTGTTCACTGATACCGTTATACCGTCCCGGAGCTGGGACTTTCCTTCGTAATGTGACGCAGCACAGCCGTCATTCCTACCCCCTTGGTGCCATGCGCTGCCTCCTCAGCGTTGTTTTAAGCTGTCACGGAGCCTGCGCTGTTCTGTTATCCCTTGGGCATGCCCTATTTGTGCTGCCTGTCTTCTGACATAATTTGGTGTCAGGCTGGCTGCGCCTGTGCGGCCGCGGTGCCCGAGATCCCGCCTCGCAGTGTCTTCTGATTGAGTCACACTGCGGGCCTGGGATCCATGGGCATGCGCAGTGCATATCTTCCCCTCGGGCTCTCGCTCATTTCCCTCCGCCTTCTTTAGACTGTGCGCCGTCAGCTGATCCCTAGCATGCCACGGCCGTGACACCGCACAGTCTGAAGAAGAGGGAAGGAGGGGAGTGAGAGTCGAGGTTATGCACTGTGCATGCCCATGGTTCCAAGGCCCGCAGTGGGATTACGTTAGATGAGACTGCGAGGTGGGATCTGGAGCAGCGTGGACGCACAGGCACTGACAGCCTGACACCAAATTATGTCAGAAGACAGGCAGCGCTAATTGGGCATGGCCAAGGGCTAACAGAACAGCGCAGGCTCCGTGGCAGCTTAAAACAACGCTGAGGAGGCAGCGCACGGCATCAAGGGGATAGGAATGACAGCTGTGCTGTGTCCCATTACGAAGGAAATTCGCACCTCCGGAACGGTTTAACGGTATAAAGGGACACATTTTTAGTGTTTACTTCGGTGTTTGCAAGGAGCATAATTAAAAGAGCAACCTTTTCCTTTTGCATCCTTAGTGCTGCACAACATGGCTCTTTCAGCTACAAACGTCTTGGGGGGGGGGTTAAAGGTTTCCTTTCAACTTGCTCCAATCAGGCTTCGGCCTACACTCTGTTCCTCTGCTCCTCCTGCTGTCCCTGGGCTCTAACACCGCCAGTTGGTGCCTGGAAGTGCTGTGTGCACAGTCAACAGTCGCTCCTCTGTTATTGGGGTTCAGTAACGTCAGCTGATCCCCAGCTGTGTGTGCGGCAATACCTCCAATCTGCTCCTCCTGCTGTCCCTGGGCTCTAACACCGCCAGTTGGTGCCTGGAAGTGCTGTGTGCACAGTCAACAGTCGCTCCTCTGTTATTGGGGTTCAGTAACGTCAGCTGATCCCCAGCTGTGTATCCGGCAACGTGTCATGCGACCGCCACGCTGGCACAACTAAAATGTAAGGGGACCTGTCCCCCCCCCCCCCTAGGCGTTTGTTACTGAAAGAGCCACCATGTGCAGCACTAATACTGCACAAGGGAAAGGTCGCTCTTGAAATTATGCTCCTTGCAAACGCTGAACTACACACTCATGTAATGTGTCCCCTCACACCGTCCAACCGTCCCGGAGGTGGGACTTTCCTTTGTAATGTGACGCAGCACAGCCGTCATTGCTACCCCCTTGGCACCGTGCGCTGCCTCCTTAGCGTTGTTTGATTCCGTCATGGACCCTGCGCTGTTATGTTATCCCTTGGCCATGCACAGTTTGCGCTGCCCGTCCTCTGACATCATTTGTTGTCGTCCTGGCTGCGCCTGTGCGTCCACGCTGCCCGAAATCACACCTCGCAGTGTCGTCTAATGTGATCCCACAGTGGGCCTGGTATCCATGGCCATGCGCAGTGCATATACTAGCCTCTCACTCCCCTTCTTCACGCTTCTTCAGACTAGGCGGCGTCAGCTGATCCCTAATAGCATGCCACGGCCGTGACGCCGCACAGTCTGAAGAAGCAGGAAGGAGGTGAGTGAGAGGCGATGATATGCACTGCGCATGCCCATGGATCCCTGGCCCGCAGTGGGACTACATTAGATGACACTGCAAGGTTGGATCTCGGGCAGCTTGGACGCACAGGCACTGCCAGCCTGACACCTACATGATGTCAGAAGACGGGCACCGCTAACTGTGCATGGCCAAGGGATAACATTACAGTGCGGGCTCCGTGACAGAACCAAACAACGTTGAGGAGGTGGTGCCCGGCACCAAGGGGGTTGGAATGACGGCTGTGCTGTGTCACATTACAAAGGAAAGTCCCACTTCCGGGATGGTTTGACGGTGTGAGGGGACACATTATATGAGTGTGTACTTCAGCGTTTGCAAGGAGCATAATTTTCGGAGCCACCATTTTCCATGTGCAGTATTACTGCTGTACAAGATGGCTCTTTCAGCAACAAATGCCTGGGGGGGGGGGTTAAAGGTTCCCTTTCAACTTGCTCCACTGCAGGCTTCGGCCTACACTCTGCTCCTCTTTGATTCCCTGGGTTTCAACACTGTCAGTTGCCACCTGGAAGTGTTGTCTACACAGAAAAAAAGACTAGGTGATGTGTCAGTGGGGTTCAGCACCGCCAGCTGTTCCCCTGCTGTGTAGTCGGCAACGTGTCCAGCACAAGCCACGCTGGCACAACAGAACAAAAGCTGCCACCAGTGCAGGCTTCGGCCTACACTCTGCTCCTCTCCTCCTCCTGCTGACCCTGGGCTCAAACACCGCTAGTTTTTGCCCGGAAGTGCTAGCTGCACAGAGAAAAACACCAGCCAATGTGTTAGTGGGGTTCAGCAACGCCAGCTGTTCCCCTGCTGTGTAGCCGGCAACGTGACCTGCAAACGCCACGCAGGCACATGAACTGAAATTAAAGGGAACCTGGCCCCACCCCCCCAGGTGTTTCTATGTATAACAGCCACCTAGTACAGCAGTACTGCTGCATTTGTACAAGGTGGCTGACTTTTTCTCCTTGCCCACGTGAAACTCAACACGTAAAAAATGTGTCTCATTGAGACCATTCCACTGTCCCTGAGGTGTGACTTTCCTTTGTAATGATACGCAGCACCCCCCTTGGTAGCGTTTCCCGTCTTTTGTCATCATGGTTAGCTGGCTGCGCCTGTGCATCCGCCCTGCTAGAAACAACGCCCCTCGTTGTCATATTTATTTTGTCAGCGAGGGTGTGGTTTATGGGCACGAGCAGTGCATATGTTCGCCTGTCTTAACTCATCTCCTTCCGCCTTCTTCAGACTGTGCGGCCTCCTGGCCGTGGTAGGCGATAAGGGATCAGCTGAGGCCGCCCAGTCTGGAGCAGGTGTAAGGACATGTGTAAGCGGCAAACCTATTTACTGCACAAGGCCACGAATCCCAGCCACGCAGTGTGATTTTTTGAAAACACACTGTGGGTCTGGGATTCATGTCCATCGCTAACCGCAACGGCCGACATGAAATGAGGTCAGAAGACAGGAAGCGCTCACAGCGCATGGCCAAGGGATCACAATAGCGCAGACTCCTGTACAGCAAATAACAACGCTCAGGAATCTGCGCCCAGTACCTAGGTGCAAATTTTTACACCTGTGCTGCGTCTCGTTAAAAAGACAAGTCACGCCTCCACAACTGTTTGACAGTATAATGGGCTAAATAGTGTACGTGTTTTAGTCAGCGTGTGCAAGGAGCAAAACAAATAGAGCAACCTTTTACTTGTGCAGCATTAATGCTGCACAAGGTGTGGCTCTTGTACCTTGCAACACCTGAGGGGGGGGTTAAAGGTAACCTTTGAAATTGGTTCAACTAGGCTTCGGCCTACACTCTGCTCCTCTACTCCTCCTGCTGACCCTGGGCTCAAACACCGCTAGTTTTTGCCCGGAAATGCTAGCTGCACAGAGAAAAACACCAGCCAATGTGTTAGTGGGGTTCAGCACCGCCAGCTGTTCCCCTGCTGTGTAGTCGGCATCGTGTCCAGCACAAGCCACGCTGGCACAACCGACCAAAAGCTGCCACCAGTGCAGGCTTCGGCCTACACTTTGCTCCTCTCCTCCTCCTCCTGCTGACCCTGGGCTCTAACACCGCTAGTTTTTGCCCGGACATGCAATGTGCACAGAGAAAAACACCAGTCAATGTGTCAGTGGGGTTCAGCAACGCCAGCTGTTCCCCTGCTGTGTAGCTTGCAACGTGACCTGCAAACGCCACGCAGGCACATGAACTGAAATTGAAGGGAGCCTGCCCCCCACCCACAGGTGTTTCTATGTATATCAGCCACCTTGTACAGCAGTACTGCTGCATTTGTACGAGGTGGCTGACTTTTTCTCCTTGCCCACGTGGAACTCAACACGTACAAAATGTGTCTCATTAGAGACCATTACAATGTCCCTGAGGTGTGACTTTCCTTTGTAATGACACGCAGCACCACCCTTGTTAGCGCTTCCCGTCTTTTGACATCATTGGTTAGCTGGCTGCGCCTGTGCATCTCCCCTGCTCGAAACAACGGCCCTCGGTGTCTTATTTTTTTGGACAGCGAGGGTGTGATTGATGGGCATGTGCAGTGCATATGTTTGCCTGTGTTCACTCATCTCCTTCCGCCTTCTTCAGACTGGGTGTCCTCATGGCCGCGGCAGGCGATAAGGGATCAGATGAGGCCGCCCAGTCTGAAGCAGGTGTAAGGACATGTGTGAGCGGCAAACATATTTAGTGCACCAGGGCACAAATCCCAGCACCGCAGTGTGATTTTTTAAAAACACACTGTGGGTCTGGGATTCATGTCCATCGCTAACCGCAACGGCCGACATGAAATGAGGTCAGAAGACAGGAAGCGCTCACAGCGCATGGCCAAGGGATCACAATAGCGCAGACTCCTGTACAGCAAATAACAACGCTCAGGAATCTGCGCCCAGTACCTAGGTGCAAATTTTGACACCTGTGCTGCGTCTCGTTAAAAAGACAAGTCACGCCTCCACAACTGTTTGACAGTATAATGGGCTAAATAGTGTACGTGTTTAATTCAGCGTGTGCAAGGAGCAAAATTAAATAGAGCAACCTTTGACTTGTGCATCATTAATGCTGTTCAAGGTGTGGCTCTTGTACCTTGCAACACCTGAGGGGGGGGTTAAAGGTAACCTTTGAAATTGGTTCAACTAGGCTTCGGCCTACACTCTGCTCCTCTACTCCTCCTGCTGACCCTGGGCTCAAACACCGCTAGTTTTTGCCCGGAAATGCTAGCTGCACAGAGAAAAACACCAGCCAATGTGTTAGTGGGGTTCAGCACCGCCAGCTGTTCCCCTGCTGTGTAGTCGGCAACGTGTCCAGCACAAGCCACGCTGGCACAACAGAACAAAAGCTGCCACCAGTGCAGGCTTCGGCCTACACTTTGCTCCTCTCCTCCTCCTGCTGACCCTGGGCTCAAACAACGCCAGTTTCTGCCCGGACATGCTAGCTGCACAGAGAAAAACACCAGCCAATGTGTTAGTGGTGTTCAGCACCGCCAGCTGTTCCCCCGCTGTGTAGCCGGCATCGTGTCCAGCACAAGCCACGCTGGCACAACCGACCAAAAGCTGCCACCAGTGCAGGCTTCGGCCTACACTTTGCTCCTCTCCTCCTCCTCCTGCTGACCCTGGGCTCTAACACCGCTAGTTTTTGCCCGGACATGCAATGTGCACAGAGAAAAACACCAGTCAATGTGTCAGTGGGGTTCAGCAACGCCAGCTGTTCCCCTGCTGTGTAGCTTGCAACGTGACCTGCAAACGCCACGCAGGCACATGAACTGAAATTGAAGGGAGCCTGCCCCCCACCCCCCCAGGTGTTTCTATGTATAACAGCCACCTTGTACAGCAGTACTGCTGCATTTGTACAAGGTGGCTGACTTTTTCTCCTTGCACACGTGGAACTCAACAAGTACAAAATGTGTCTCATTACAGACCATTACAATGTCCCTGAGGTGTGACTTTCCTTTTTAATGACACGCAGCACCCCCATTGTTAGCGCTGCCCGTCTCCTGACATCATTGGTTGGCTGGCTGTGCCTGTGCGTCCCCCCTGCCCGACACAACGCCCCCCGTTGTCTCATATATTTTGACTGCGAGGGTGTGATTGATGGGCACGAGCAGTGCATATGTTCCCCTGTTTTCACTCCCCTCCTTCCGCCTTCTTCTGACTGTGCGGCCTCATGGCCGCGGCATGCGATAAGGGATCAGCTGAGGCCGCCCAGTCTGAAGCAGGTGTAAGGACATGTGTGAGCGGCGAACATATTTACTGCACAAGGCCACGAATCCCAGCACCGCAGTGTGACTTTAGGAAAAGCCACTGTGGGTCTGGGATTTATGGCCATCGTTAACCGCACCGGCCAACATGAAATGAGGTCATGAGACGGCCTGCACTAACAGGGTATTGCCAAGGGATAACACAAGAGCGCAGACTCCTGTACAGCAAATAACAACGCTCAGGAATCTGCGCCCAGTACCTAGGTGCAAATTTTGACACCTGTGCTGCGTCTCCTTAAAAAGACAAGTCACGCCTCCACAACTGTTTGACAGTATAATGGGCTAAATAGTGTACGTGTTTAATTCAGCGTGTGCAAGGAGCAAAATTAAATAGAGCAACCTTTGACTTGTGCATCATTAATGCTGTTCAAGGTGTGGCTCTTGTACCTTGCAACACCTGAGGGGGGGGTTAAAGGTAACCTTTGAAATTGGTTCAACTAGGCTTCGGCCTACACTCTGCTCCTCTACTCCTCCTGCTGACCCTGGGCTCAAACACCGCTAGTTTTTGCCCGGAAATGCTAGCTGCACAGAGAAAAACACCAGCCAATGTGTTAGTGGGGTTCAGCACCGCCAGCTGTTCCCCTGCTGTGTAGTCGGCAACGTGTCCAGCACAAGCCACGCTGGCACAACAGAACAAAAGCTGCCACCAGTGCAGGCTTCGGCCTACACTTTGCTCCTCTCCTCCTCCTGCTGACCCTGGGCTCAAACAACGCCAGTTTCTGCCCGGACATGCTAGCTGCACAGAGAAAAACACCAGCCAATGTGTTAGTGGTTTTCAGCACCGCCAGCTGTTCCCCCGCTGTGTAGCCGGCATCGTGTCCAGCACAAGCCACGCTGGCACAACCGACCAAAAGCTGCCACCAGTGCAGGCTTCGGCCTACACTTTGCTCCTCTCCTCCTCCTCCTGCTGACCCTGGGCTCTAACACCGCTAGTTTTTGCCCGGACATGCAATGTGCACAGAGAAAAACACCAGTCAATGTGTCAGTGGGGTTCAGCAACGCCAGCTGTTCCCCTGCTGTGTAGCTTGCAACGTGACCTGCAAACGCCACGCAGGCACATGAACTGAAATTGAAGGGAGCCTGCCCCCCACCCCCCCAGGTGTTTCTATGTATAACAGCCACCTTGTACAGCAGTACTGCTGCATTTGTACAAGGTGGCTGACTTTTTCTCCTTGCACACGTGGAACTCAACAAGTACAAAATGTGTCTCATTACAGACCATTACAATGTCCCTGAGGTGTGACTTTCCTTTTTAATGACACGCAGCACCCCCATTGTTAGCGCTGCCCGTCTCCTGACATCATTGGTTGGCTGGCTGTGCCTGTGCGTCCCCCCTGCCCGACACAACGCCCCCCGTTGTCTCATATATTTTGACTGCGAGGGTGTGATTGATGGGCACGAGCAGTGCATATGTTCCCCTGTTTTCACTCCCCTCCTTCCGCCTTCTTCTGACTGTGCGGCCTCATGGCCGCGGCATGCGATAAGGGATCAGCTGAGGCCGCCCAGTCTGAAGCAGGTGTAAGGACATGTGTGAGCGGCGAACATATTTACTGCACAAGGCCACGAATCCCAGCACCGCAGTGTGACTTTAGGAAAAGCCACTGTGGGTCTGGGATTTATGGCCATCGTTAACCGCACCGGCCAACATGAAATGAGGTCATGAGACGGCCTGCACTAACAGGGTATTGCCAAGGGATAACACAAGAGCGCAGACTCCTGTACAGCAAATAACAACGCTCAGGAATCTGCGCCCAGTACCTAGGTGCAAATTTTGACACCTGTGCTGCGTCTCCTTAAAAAGACAAGTCACGCCTCCACAACTGTTTGACAGTATAATGGGCTAAATAGTGTACGTGTTTAATTCAGCGTGTGCAAGGAGCAAAATTAAATAGAGCAACCTTTGACTTGTGCATCATTAATGCTGTTCAAGGTGTGGCTCTTGTACCTTGCAACACCTGAGGGGGGGTTAAAGGTAACCTTTGAAATTGGTTCAACTAGGCTTCGGCCTACACTTTGCTCCTCTACTCCTCCTGCTGACCCTGGGCTCAAACACCGCTAGTTTTTGCCCGGAAATGCTAGCTGCACAGAGAAAAACACCAGCCAATGTGTTAGTGGGGTTCAGCACCGCCAGCTGTTCCCCTGCTGTGTAGTCGGCAACGTGTCCAGCACAAGCCACGCTGGCACAACAGAACAAAAGCTGCCACCAGTGCAGGCTTCGGCCTACACTTTGCTCCTCTCCTCCTCCTGCTGACCCTGGGCTCAAACAACGCCAGTTTCTGCCCGGACATGCTAGCTGCACAGAGAAAAACACCAGCCAATGTGTTAGTGGTGTTCAGCACCGCCAGCTGTTCCCCCGCTGTGTAGCCGGCATCGTGTCCAGCACAAGCCACGCTGGCACAACCGACCAAAAGCTGCCACCAGTGCAGGCTTCGGCCTACACTTTGCTCCTCTCCTCCTCCTCCTGCTGACCCTGGGCTCTAACACCGCTAGTTTTTGCCCGGACATGCAATGTGCACAGAGAAAAACACCAGTCAATGTGTCAGTGGGGTTCAGCAACGCCAGCTGTTCCCCTGCTGTGTAGCTTGCAACGTGACCTGCAAACGCCACGCAGGCACATGAACTGAAATTGAAGGGAGCCTGCCCCCCACCCCCCCAGGTGTTTCTATGTATAACAGCCACCTTGTACAGCAGTACTGCTGCATTTGTACAAGGTGGCTGACTTTTTCTCCTTGCACACGTGGAACTCAACAAGTACAAAATGTGTCTCATTACAGACCATTACAATGTCCCTGAGGTGTGACTTTCCTTTTTAATGACACGCAGCACCCCCATTGTTAGCGCTGCCCGTCTCCTGACATCATTGGTTGGCTGGCTGTGCCTGTGCGTCCCCCCTGCCCGACACAACGCCCCCCGTTGTCTCATATATTTTGACTGCGAGGGTGTGATTGATGGGCACGAGCAGTGCATATGTTCCCCTGTTTTCACTCCCCTCCTTCCGCCTTCTTCTGACTGTGCGGCCTCATGGCCGCGGCATGCGATAAGGGATCAGCTGAGGCCGCCCAGTCTGAAGCAGGTGTAAGGACATGTGTGAGCGGCGAACATATTTACTGCACAAGGCCACGAATCCCAGCACCGCAGTGTGACTTTAGGAAAAGCCACTGTGGGTCTGGGATTTATGGCCATCGTTAACCGCACCGGCCAACATGAAATGAGGTCATGAGACGGCCTGCACTAACAGGGTATTGCCAAGGGATAACACAAGAGCGCAGACTCCTGTACAGCAAATAACAACGCTCAGGAATCTGCGCCCAGTACCTAGGTGCAAATTTTGACACCTGTGCTGCGTCTCCTTAAAAAGACTAGTAGTCACGCCTCCACTACTGTTTGACAGTATAATGGGCTAAATAGTGTACGTGTTTAATTCAGCGTGTGCAAGGAGCAAAATTAAATAGAGCAACCTTTGACTTGTGCATCAATAATGCTGTTCAAGGTGTGGCTCTTGTACCTTGCAACACCTGAGGGGGGGTTAAAGGTAACCTTTGAAATTGGTTCAACTAGGCTTTGGCCAACACTCTGCTCCTCTACTCCTCCTGCTGACCCTGGGCTCAAACACCGCTAGTTTTTGCCCGGAAATGCTAGCTGCACAGAGAAAAACACCAGCCAATGTGTTAGTGGGGTTCAGCACCGCCAGCTGTTCCCCTGCTGTGTAGTCGGCAACGTGTCCAGCACAAGCCACGCTGGCACAACAGAACAAAAGCTGCCACCAGTGCAGGCTTCGGCCTACACTTTGCTCCTCTCCTCCTCCTGCTGACCCTGGGCTCAAACAACGCCAGTTTATGCCCGGACATGCTAGCTGCACAGAGAAAAACACCAGCCAATGTGTTAGTGGGGTTCAGCACCGCCAGCTGTTCCCCTGCTGTGCAGCTTGCAACGTGACCTGCAAACGCCACGCAGGCACATGAACTGAAATTGAAGGGAGCCTGGCCACCACCCCCAGGTGTTTCTATGTATAACAGCCACCTTGTACAGCAGTACTGCTGCATTTGTACAAGGTGGCTGACGTTTTCTCCTTGCCCACGTGGAACTCAACACGTACAAAATGTGTCTCTTTGAGACCATTCCACTGTCCCTGAGGTGTGACTTTCCTTTCTAATGATACGCAGCACCCCCCTTGGTAGCGCTTCCCGTCTTCTGACATCATTGGTTGGCTACTTGCGCCTGTTCGTCCGCCCTGCCTGAATAAAATGCTCCTCGTTGTCTTAATTATTTTGACTGCGAGGGTGTGATTGATGGGCACGAGCAGTGCATATCTTCGCCTGTCTTAACTCATCTCCTTCCGCCTTCTTCAGACTGTGCAGCCTCATGGCCGCGGCATGCGAGAAGGGATCAGCAGAGGCCGCCCAGTCTGAAGCAGGTGTAAGGACGTGTGTGAGCGGCCAAAATATTTACTGCTCAAGGCCACGAATCCCAGCACCGCAGTGTGGCTTTATGAAAAGACACTGTGGGTCTGGGATTTATGGCCATCGTTAACCGCACCGGCCAACATGAAATGAGGTCATAAGATGGGCAGCGCTAACAGGGCATTGCCAAGGGATAACACAAGAGCGCAGACTCCTGTACAGCAAATAACAACGCTCAGGAAGCTGCGCCAAGCACCAAGGCGTTATTTTGGACACCTGTGCTGCGTCTCATCAAAAAACCAAGTCACGCATCCACTACAGTTTGACTGTAGAATGGGGTAAATTGTGTATGTCTTTCATTCAGCGTGTGCAAGTAGACAAATTAATAGAGCAACCTTTCACTTGTGCAGCATTAATACTGCACAAGGTGTGTCTCTTGTACTTTGTAACACCTGAGGGGGGGGTTAAAGGTTTCCTTTGAAATTGGTTCAACTAGGCTTCGGCCTACACTCTGCTCCTCTCCTCCTCCTCCTGCTTCAACACGGGCTCTAACATCGCAAGTTTTTGCCCGCAAGTGCTAGCTGCACAGATAAAAACACACGCCATTGTGTTAGTGGGGTTCAGCAACGCCAGCTGTTCCCCCAGTGTGTAGCCGGCAAAGTGTCCTGCAAACGCAACGCAGACACAAAGCTGCCTCCAGTGCAGGCTTCGGCCTACACTCATCTCCCCCTGCTTACCCTTTGCTCCAACACCGCTAGTTGGGGCTCTAGGAAGACAATCTTTAATAGGCAAGGCAACGCATCCGGGTTCCAGCACCGCCAGCTGGTTCTCGGCAGTGTTCTTGTCACAGGTACTCCCTCATGCCAAGCCTGGTTTCAGCACCGTCAGCTGTTTCCGGGTTGTGTCAACTTCACTGAGACGCCTATGCTTGCCCCGTCGTGGGGCGGTCGAGTTAGCCAACTCCAGGGTGCCTCCAGTTTAGGAGCTTCCTATGTGGGCTGCGTGAACTGGTAGTCAAGGCTGGTTCTGTAGTGCCAGTAGGCCCAGCTCCCCCTGTAGGACTGTTGGGGTTCGGTAACTGCGGCTGCCTCGCGGCCTAGCTGTTCTCTCCTCTCCTGTGGGCCTTGGGGTCCACCACCTGGTTCCAGCACCGTCAGCTGGTTCCGGGCCGAGCCTTTGGCTTAGGTGCCTCCTCCTGGGTAGCCGAGTTCCGCCAACGTTAGGCGGTCCTTGGTAGTGCTTTTAAGCGCGGGCACCTACAGCTTAGTAACCGGGTTCCAGCACCGTCAGCTGGTCCTCGGTCGTGCCATTGGCTCTTGCACACTGGGGCAACGCATCTGGGTTCCAGCACCGCCAGCTGGTTCTCGGCAGTGTTTTTGTCACAGGTACTCCCTCGTGCCAAGCCTGGTTTCAGCACCGTCAGCTGTTTCCGGGTTGTGTCAACTTCACTGAGACGCCTATGCTTGCCCCGTCGTGGGGCGGTCGAGTTAGCCAACTCCAGGGTGCCTCCAGTTTAGGAGCTTCCTATGTGGGCTGCGTGAACTGGTAGTCAAGGCTGGTTCTGTAGTGCCAGTAGGCCCAGCTCCCCCTGTAGGACTGTTGGGGTTCGGTAACTGCGGCTGCCTCGCGGCCTAGCTGTTCTCTCCTCTCCTGTGGGCCTTGGGGTCCACCACCTGGTTCCAGCACCGTCAGCTGGTTCCGGGCCGAGCCTTTGGCTTAGGTGCCTCCTCCTGGGTAGCCGAGTTCCGCCAACGTTAGGCGGTCCTTGGTAGTGCTTTTAAGCGCGGGCACCTACAGCTTAGTAACCGGGTTCCAGCACCGTCAGCTGGTCCTCGGTCGTGCCATTGGCTCTTGCACACTGGGGCAACGCATCTGGGTTCCAGCACCGCCAGCTGGTTCTCGGCAGTGTTTTTGTCACAGGTACTCCCTCGTGCCAAGCCTGGTTTCAGCACCGTCAGCTGTTTCCGGGTTGTGTCAACTTCACTGAGACGCCTATGCTTGCCCCGTCGTGGGGCGGTCGAGTTAGCCAACTCCAGGGTGCCTCCAGTTTAGGAGCTTCCTATGTGGGCTGCGTGAACTGGTAGTCAAGGCTGGTTCTGTAGTGCCAGTAGGCCCAGCTCCCCCTGTAGGACTGTTGGGGTTCGGTAACTGCGGCTGCCTCGCGGCCTAGCTGTTCTCTCCTCTCCTGTGGGCCTTGGGGTCCACCACCTGGTTCCAGCACCGTCAGCTGGTTCCGGGCCGAGCCTTTGGCTTAGGTGCCTCCTCCTGGGTAGCCGAGTTCCGCCAACGTTAGGCGGTCCTTGGTAGTGCTTTTAAGCGCGGGCACCTACAGCTTAGTAACCGGGTTCCAGCACCGTCAGCTGGTCCTCGGTCGTGCCATTGGCTCTTGCACACTGGGGCAACGCATCTGGGTTCCAGCACCGCCAGCTGGTTCTCGGCAGTGTTTTTGTCACAGGTACTCCCTCGTGCCAAGCCTGGTTTCAGCACCGTCAGCTGTTTCCGGGTTGTGTCAACTTCACTGAGACGCCTATGCTTGCCCCGTCGTGGGGCGGTCGAGTTAGCCAACTCCAGGGTGCCTCCAGTTTAGGAGCTTCCTATGTGGGCTGCGTGAACTGGTAGTCAAGGCTGGTTCTGTAGTGCCAGTAGGCCCAGCTCCCCCTGTAGGACTGTTGGGGTTCGGTAACTGCGGCTGCCTCGCGGCCTAGCTGTTCTCTCCTCTCCTGTGGGCCTTGGGGTCCACCACCTGGTTCCAGCACCGTCAGCTGGTTCCGGGCCGAGCCTTTGGCTTAGGTGCCTCCTCCTGGGTAGCCGAGTTCCGCCAACGTTAGGCGGTCCTTGGTAGTGCTTTTAAGCGCGGGCACCTACAGCTTAGTAACCGGGTTCCAGCACCGTCAGCTGGTCCTCGGTCGTGCCATTGGCTCTTGCACACTGGGGCAACGCATCTGGGTTCCAGCACCGCCAGCTGGTTCTCGGCAGTGTTTTTGTCACAGGTACTCCCTCGTGCCAAGCCTGGTTTCAGCACCGTCAGCTGTTTCCGGGTTGTGTCAACTTCACTGAGACGCCTATGCTTGCCCCGTCGTGGGGCGGTCGAGTTAGCCAACTCCAGGGTGCCTCCAGTTTAGGAGCTTCCTATGTGGGCTGCGTGAACTGGTAGTCAAGGCTGGTTCTGTAGTGCCAGTAGGCCCAGCTCCCCCTGTAGGACTGTTGGGGTTCGGTAACTGCGGCTGCCTCGCGGCCTAGCTGTTCTCTCCTCTCCTGTGGGCCTTGGGGTCCACCACCTGGTTCCAGCACCGTCAGCTGGTTCCGGGCCGAGCCTTTGGCTTAGGTGCCTCCTCCTGGGTAGCCGAGTTCCGCCAACGTTAGGCGGTCCTTGGTAGTGCTTTTAAGCGCGGGCACCTACAGCTTAGTAACCGGGTTCCAGCACCGTCAGCTGGTCCTCGGTCGTGCCATTGGCTCTTGCACACTGGGGCAACGCATCTGGGTTCCAGCACCGCCAGCTGGTTCTCGGCAGTGTTTTTGTCACAGGTACTCCCTCGTGCCAAGCCTGGTTTCAGCACCGTCAGCTGTTTCCGGGTTGTGTCAACTTCACTGAGACGCCTATGCTTGCCCCGTCGTGGGGCGGTCGAGTTAGCCAACTCCAGGGTGCCTCCAGTTTAGGAGCTTCCTATGTGGGCTGCGTGAACTGGTAGTCAAGGCTGGTTCTGTAGTGCCAGTAGGCCCAGCTCCCCCTGTAGGACTGTTGGGGTTCGGTAACTGCGGCTGCCTCGCGGCCTAGCTGTTCTCTCCTCTCCTGTGGGCCTTGGGGTCCACCACCTGGTTCCAGCACCGTCAGCTGGTTCTGGGCCGAGCCTTTGGCTTAGGTGCCTCCTCCTGGGTAGCCGAGTTCCGCCAACGTTAGGCGGTCCTTGGTAGTGCTTTTAAGCGCGGGCACCTACAGCTTAGTAACCGGGTTCCAGCACCGTCAGCTGGTCCTCGGTCGTGCCATTGGCTCTTGCACACTGGGGCAACGCATCTGGGTTCCAGCACCGCCAGCTGGTTCTCGGCAGTGTTTTTGTCACAGGTACTCCCTCGTGCCAAGCCTGGTTTCAGCACCGTCAGCTGTTTCCGGGTTGTGTCAACTTCACTGAGACGCCTATGCTTGCCCCGTCGTGGGGCGGTCGAGTTAGCCAACTCCAGGGTGCCTCCAGTTTAGGAGCTTCCTATGTGGGCTGCGTGAACTGGTAGTCAAGGCTGGTTCTGTAGTGCCAGTAGGCCCAGCTCCCCCTGTAGGACTGTTGGGGTTCGGTAACTGCGGCTGCCTCGCGGCCTAGCTGTTCTCTCCTCTCCTGTGGGCCTTGGGGTCCACCACCTGGTTCCAGCACCGTCAGCTGGTTCCGGGCCGAGCCTTTGGCTTAGGTGCCTCCTCCTGGGTAGCCGAGTTCCGCCAACGCCAGGCGGTCCTTGGTAGTGCTTTTAAGCGCGGGCACCTACAGCTTAGTAACCGGGTTCCAGCACCGTCAGCTGGTCCTCGGTCGTGCCATTGGCTCTTGCACACTGGGGCAACGCATCCGGGTTCCAGCACCGCCAGCTGGTTCTCGGCAGTGTTCTTGTCACAGGTACTCCCTCGTGCCAAGCCTGGTTTCAGCACCGTCAGCTGTTTCCGGGTTGTGTCAACTTCACTGAGACGCCTATGCTTGCCCCGTCGTGGGGCGGTCGAGTTAGCCAACTCCAGGGTGCCTCCAGTTTAGGAGCTTCCTATGTGGGCTGCGTGAACTGGTAGTCAAGGCTGGTTCTGTAGTGCCAGTAGGCCCAGCTCCCCCTGTAGGACTGTTGGGGTTCGGTAACTGCGGCTGCCTCGCGGCCTAGCTGTTCTCTCCTCTCCTGTGGGCCTTGGGGTCCACCACCTGGTTCCAGCACCGTCAGCTGGTTCCGGGCCGAGCCTTTGGCTTAGGTGCCTCCTCCTGGGTAGCCGAGTTCCGCCAACGTTAGGCGGTCCTTGGTAGTGCTTTTAAGCGCGGGCACCTACAGCTTAGTAACCGGGTTCCAGCACCGTCAGCTGGTCCTCGGTCGTGCCATTGGCTCTTGCACACTGGGGCAACGCATCTGGGTTCCAGCACCGCCAGCTGGTTCTCGGCAGTGTTTTTGTCACAGGTACTCCCTCGTGCCAAGCCTGGTTTCAGCACCGTCAGCTGTTTCCGGGTTGTGTCAACTTCACTGAGACGCCTATGCTTGCCCCGTCGTGGGGCGGTCGAGTTAGCCAACTCCAGGGTGCCTCCAGTTTAGGAGCTTCCTATGTGGGCTGCGTGAACTGGTAGTCAAGGCTGGTTCTGTAGTGCCAGTAGGCCCAGCTCCCCCTGTAGGACTGTTGGGGTTCGGTAACTGCGGCTGCCTCGCGGCCTAGCTGTTCTCTCCTCTCCTGTGGGCCTTGGGGTCCACCACCTGGTTCCAGCACCGTCAGCTGGTTCCGGGCCGAGCCTTTGGCTTAGGTGCCTCCTCCTGGGTAGCCGAGTTCCGCCAACGCCAGGCGGTCCTTGGTAGTGCTTTTAAGCGCGGGCACCTACAGCTTAGTAACCGGGTTCCAGCACCGTCAGCTGGTCCTCGGTCGTGCCATTGGCTCTTGCACACTGGGGCAACGCATCCGGGTTCCAGCACCGCCAGCTGGTTCTCGGCAGTGTTCTTGTCACAGGTACTCCCTCGTGCCAAGCCTGGTTTCAGCACCGTCAGCTGTTTCCGGGTTGTGTCAACTTCACTGAGACGCCTATGCTTGCCCCGTCGTGGGGCGGTCGAGTTAGCCAACTCCAGGGTGCCTCCAGTTTAGGAGCTTCCTATGTGGGCTGCGTGAACTGGTAGTCAAGGCTGGTTCTGTAGTGCCAGTAGGCCCAGCTCCCCCTGTAGGACTGTTGGGGTTCGGTAACTGCGGCTGCCTCGCGGCCTAGCTGTTCTCTCCTCTCCTGTGGGCCTTGGGGTCCACCACCTGGTTCCAGCACCGTCAGCTGGTTCTCGGCAGTGTCTTTTGCTCTTGTACCTTCTGCTCCCCATCCTGGTTCCAGTACCGTCAGCTGGTTCCGGGCAGAGCCTTTGGCTTAGGTGCCTCCTTCTGGGTATCCAAGTTCCACCAATGTCAGGTGGTCCTTGGTAGTGCTTTCAGGCACGGGTACCTCCTGCTTAGTAACCGGGTTCCAGTAACGTCAGCTGGTCCTTGGTAGTTCCATTGGCTCTTGGACATTCGGCTACCCATCCGGGTTCCAGTACCGTCAGCTGGTTCTCGGCAGTGTCTTTTGCTCTTGTACCTTCTGCTCCCCATCCTGGTTCCAGTAACGTCATCTGGTTCCGGGCAGAGCCTTTGGCTTAGGTGCCTCCTTCTGGGTATCCGAGTTCCGCCAACGTCAGGCGGTCCTTGGTAGTGCTTTTTAGCACGGGTACCTCCTGCTTAGTAACCGGGTTCCAGTAACGTCAGCTGGTCCTCGGTAGTTCCATAGGCTCTTGAACCTTCGGGTAGCCATCCGAGTTCCAGTTCCATCAGCTGGTTCTTGGCATTTTCTCAGCCTTCTTGTACCTTCTGCTACATTTCCAAGTTGAAGACCCTAACGTCGACAACCCGGAAGACCACCCCGATGACGACGACCCGGAAGACCACCCCGATGACGACGACGACGACGACGGCGGAGACGACGACGGCTGAGACGACGACGGCGGAGATGACGACACTGGAGACGAAGACCCTGGAGACGACAACATGGAAGACCGAGAAGCAGAAGAACAAGAGGCTGCAGAACAAAGAGCAGAAGAACATTAAGCATAAGACTTAATATCAGAGCAAAAGATATTATCTAAATTATATGCAGAAGAAGACTAAGCAGTGTATGGGGGTGAGTCCGTTCCTCCTCGTGGTGCCCCTGGATAAAGCCTGATGCTGCAGGCCAAACTGAACGCGGACAAATGTAACTTTTGTGACTGGCAGAACGGAAGGTGTAATCTTCCAACTTTTATAGACAACAACTACGGGAATGCCTGTCACAAATGAGAATATGATGAAGAAGTAGAATAGGAAGAATAATAACAGTGGAATAAAAAGAATATGTAGAATAGGAAGAATAATAATAGTTGAAGAAAATGAATATGAAGAATGTAATAAAAAAAAAAATAGGTAGAAGATGAAGAAGAAGATGAATAAGGTGAAGAAGTTGATGTCAAGGATGCTGATGATGATGAAGATGAAAGTGTGGGAAAAGAAAAAAAAAAAAAGAAAAAAAAGAAGGGGAAGGGCGTGGAATAGTGAAACATCAATATCTGACAAAATAAAAAAAATTTACATACTCAATATCTTTTTCAATCCGAACTTCTTTAAAAAAAAAAAAAAAACATGCTATTCTATTTGATTGGACTAATCCTCATTGCCTTTAATGTCTCCGCCACCTCCCCCATACATCCTACATTATTCTTAGTTGTTTTCCTTCAGGTAGAATGAACCTACAAGGAAAGAAAGGGTTTATTTTAATTCCGATATTTTGGTCCCATTGACTTGCATTGGGATCGGGTATCGGTATCGGCGATATCCGATATTTTTTGAATATCGGCCGATCCAAACCGATACCGATACTTTCCGATATCGGAAGGTATCGCTCAACACTACTTGCGATCACTGCTGGGTGTCAGCTGATTCTGACAGCTGACACTCGTCACTCATTGCCTGGAGTGGTGATCGCACCGCTCCAAACATTTTAACACCCTAAATTCTGCAATCGATATCAATTGCAGCATTTAGAATTTAAAAAATAAAAGTACACGTTTGGTGTCGCCTGTGTCCAGAACAATCTGACCTATAAAACTATTCCAGTAGTTAACCCATTCATTGAACACTGTAAAAAAAAAGAGGCAAAACATGATGCTTTATTATCATACTACTAAACAAAAAGTGGTATAAAATGCGATCAAATAGACGAATGTGAATAAAAATATCGCTGAAAACGTCATCTTGTCCCGAAAAAAAATACATACATATAGCTTAATCAGCCAAAAAATAAAAAGTTATAGCTCTCAGAATAAAGGGATACAAAATTAATGTATAGAAAATAGTTTTTTATTGTGTAAAAGTGCCAAAACATAAAAAAAGATATAAATATGGTATTGCTAAAATCATACTGACCAGGAGAATAAAGAATAAAAGATGCCTAATCAATTTTAATACACTTAGAACGGCATAAAAAAACCTCCAAAAAACAATTCATGAATTGCTGATTTTTGTTCAATTTGCTTGCAAAAATTGGAATTGAAAGCTATCAAAAAATGTCATGTTCCCAAAAATTGTACCAATAGAAACGTTAACTTGTCTTGCAAACAACAAGCTTTCACGTGACTTTATCGGCAGAAATATAGAAAAATTGTTGCTCTCAAAATTTGTCGATGCGCAATAAAAGCATTTTTTAGTGTGTGACAGCAGCAAAACAGAAAAAAATTATATAAATCTGGTAATGCTGGAACTGCACCGAAATGAAGAATAAAATTGTCTAATCACTACTGCAAGTGAAACGTCGTAAAAAATAAATACTAGATTGTCACCTGCTGTTGATTTGTGTATTCTGGCTCCCAAAGATCGCAGTAAGGCTCAGCTCACCTTTATCCTGTCCTACACTCTATGCTTATACCGTGGTTTCTGTATAAATCTCTGAAATACAAAATGCAGAGGGAGCCCCTGGTGGAAGATTCCCTATAATGAGGCAGATGCAGTCACTTTGGACGCTGTATTGCCTGTGATCCGGCGGTGACTATCTTTTTAGCATGCATAAAAGCGCTGTCCGCCATAATTTTGTCACTTCTGAAATGAAGGACAACACTGAAGAGAGACCACGCGAAGTCCATATATATCTCTGCTGCCTCATTATAGCAAATAGCTTTATGTGAATCAGGTCACTTAGAGATTTAGATGGAAACCCAAAGTAAGTGCTCATCATAGAGCGTTGGATAAATGTGATCCCAAATGTTATGTAAAATGCTCCTAATAAAAGCTTCAAATCAATCCACAAAAAACAAGACCCCACTCAGGTCCATCATCTGTTATCAGAAATTTAGAGATCTTCCATGTTACTGGCAGTACCAAGGCTCTTGAAAAGCGAAATGGCTCCTCACCAACAAAAGACATTCAGCAAATTCTGCACTCCCAAATCCTAATGCCCCCTTCCTTCTGAGCCCCAGTGTGCCTAAACTACATTTAGCATTCACATGTTTGGCATTTTTGTAGCAATTACAGCTCGCCTAATTTACGGGTGCGTGTCTCCAGAAGCATGATTTGGTCACTACAATGTACTGATCACTATAACATACTGGGCACTGCAACGTACTGGTCACTACAATATACTGGGCACTGCAATGGCAGTTTGCAATTTTCACTCAGCAAGAGCCACTGCTTCTTGTTTCTGGAACCACCCATGGAGTCAAAATCATCACCACATCTGTAGATAAATTCCCAAAGGGGTATGATTTCCAAAATGGGGTCACTTGAGGGGGAATTCTGCTTTTCTAGCACTTAGGGGCTCTGATTATGCAGTCTGCGCTACAGGAGGCAAATAGAGTCCTGCCGTGCGCCCCCACAGTAGTTTTCCTCCACATATTGGGTATCAGGGTACTCAGAAGAAATTGCATAACAAATTTTACAGTGCAATTTCTTCTGTTACCCTTGTAAAAATGCAAAATTTGGGGCTTGACATGTTAAAAAATATATCGCTATTATATAGCACATCCACATAGTATAACGTGTTCTTGGGTACATTTCATTGCTGTAAAAGCCTATAAAAACTTGGAAAAAAATGTATCACCATTATAGTGCTCATCCACAAAGTATAACATGTTCTTGGGTATATTTAGTTTGCATATAACCCTCAATACCTGGTCAACCAACCAGTGTACTTACTAATTCCTCTGCGAAATTCAACTTGCCATGATCCAGTTCTGGGTTTGTTTCTGATTATTCTCTCCCTGGGATGGTCATGCAGGGTTTAATCTTCCTTGCCTCATTTTGGGATTTGTCTGGCTATTTCAGTTCGTTGCAAGCTACCTGCAAGCAGTGTCAGTTATAGTTCCTGTCTCTGGCTTGAGCAGATGACCCCGTTATACCCAATTTTATTCTTTGCCCATTTATCTAGGTCCCGTTCCTGTGTTCCCCTGTGACTTCACTCATTGTTGTACTCGCTCTCCATATTGTGAACCCTTGGTATTTGACTTGGCTTGTTCTCTGACCTGTTTGACTGTCTTGTGTTTCTAGCTTTCCTGTTCCCGTTCGGCTCTGACTTTGGCTTGTTTCCGACTACGTGTATTGCTTTGACCTCTGGTACTTCATTCCCTCTCTGTTGCTGACCCTTGTCTGGCTACTCTTTCACCATCTAGTGGCTCCTGCCTGCTGCTCTGTGATTTCACTGAGCGTATACCTGTTTTCCTTCACCCGCACCCCTTGGTGGGGGTTGTGTGCTACTGCACTGCAGCAGGCATTACAAAGCTGAACACATGAGCTGTCCCTCTATGCCTTGGAGGTGTTGGGCTGTACTCCCGCTACCATCTGAGCAGATTTTTATTGCCATAGTGGGGTGACTCATAACAGACAGACTTTCGCCTGTCAACATAAAATGCTGAGAGGCTCACTCTGATAACAATGACCACAGCCTTGCATAGACTCAACTTTTACACACCACCAGATGATAGCAGCACATAAAGTGTTTTTAATATTCTGCATTTGAATGAAGACTACCAGTTGTTGCATTCTAGGGTCTATGGATGATTTTACTTATAATTTTATCCTGGCTTTGCATTTTGTAATTTTATCCCGGCTTTGCACTTTGTGCAAAGCCTTTATGAGTGTAGCAGTATCACAGCTACACTTTGTTCACAATATTTGAATGAGGCAATACACTGTGTTCCAAATTTTTATGCAAATTGGATTTAAGTGTCATAAAGATTTAATTGTTTTGTTTTTCGAATAAACTCGTGGATGATATTTTGTCTCAGGGTGTTAAATAGGGCAATGCCTTGGACAAGGTATGAAAAAATTAGATATTTCACAAAAACTTAAGAGTGATCACATCATACTGTGAATAGATTTGTGACTGAAACAGAGCACAGACAGAGTTCATGCAGATAAAGGCATAATGAGGAAGGTTTCTGCAAGACAAATTCATCGAATTAGGAGAGCAGCTGCTAAAATACCATTACAAAGCAGCAAACAGTTATTTGAAGCTGCTGGTGCCTCTGGAGCTGCTACTGCCCACTGCACCAAGGAAATGAGCATAACAAAGTCATTTTAAAGGAGCTCTCTGGGGTGGCATGTCTTCAGGCAATGTGCTGATGATAAGGTGGTTTGCATGCTGTGCGGTTAGACCCTGAAATGAGGCATAAATGTTCTGAATCTGAGCACCACCTGCATGATGAGGTATCAGAATTTCAAACATGTGGGTTACACATCTTAAAAAGCATGACAGATCTGAGTCTCCTCCTGCTCCCACTACTGTTGCAGTCTCTTCCTTCCGCTCACAATCAACAGGGCCACCTGTCTTGCCACATTTATAGCATGTGACAGCACTATCACCACCAGTGTCACCGAGCATCTCCACACTGTCTCATGAAAGCGTTCAGCTTTCCATTCGCCAAGCCTTTCAGAGAAAGTGGCAATGTGCCGCTACCCATCCACAAATCATGGTTCTGAATTACAGCATTTCTAAAATACTGGCCTTTGGAATGCTGCCATTCCAACTGTTGGAGATAGACAAGTTTAAAAAACTGATGGCGGTGGCTGTACCACAGTACGTTGTTCCCAGCCACCACTACTTTTCCAAACATGCTGTCCCTGCCCTGCGCACACATGTGGAGGACCAAATCAGGTGTGCCCTGTACAGTGGCATCGGTGACAAGGTCCACATAAACACTGATACGTGGACAGTAAGCATGACCATGGACATCACATAACCCTAACTGCCTACTAGGTAAATGTAGTGGAGGCTGGTACAGAGGCAGAAGGCACTCTAGCTCATGTCCTACCACCACAGAGGATTGCTGGATGTTTCTCTGTCCATGTTGCCTCATCCTACTCCGCTTCCTCCACCTCCACCTCCTCCTCATCTGGCTACAGTAAGACCTGCACCACCAACTTGAGCACAGCCAAGAGGAAGCGACAGCAAGCTGTTCTGAAACTGTTTGGGAGATAAATCCCACAATGAACAGGAGCTGTGGACTGGGGTCAAACAGGAGACAGATGAGTGGTTGATGCTGGAGAACCTTAAACCTGGCCTAAAAGAGTGATATAATGGACAAAATCTTATAGCAGCTCTGGGCCTAGCCAGTTTGACGCATGCCCCTTCCATGGCATATGTTATGAACGTGGTGGTGCAGAGCTTCTTGAATAACTTCCCACATAAGTCAGAGCTGCTGCTGAAAGTGCGGGCAGTATGTTTGAGCTTTCGGCCTTCACACCTTGCTGCTGATCGCCTGTCTGTGCAGCAGCATGGAAATCCACCTTGCATATGCTGGATTGACTGTGCAGGCAGCAGCACAGAAGCAAGCAATAGTGCAGCTTCAGCTGCAGCACACATGGCTGTATTGCTCTGCATAGCGACATTACTTCACCACCAATGAGTTGGCCTCCATGTGAGACATGTGTGCAATTTTGCACTGCTTCAAATACTCCACCAATAAGGCCAGCCCTAATGATGCTATCATCAGGATATCACTGCTGGAAAAAAACAATTCAGGTGATGGTGGCACAGGAAGAAGCGGAGTATGAGAAGCAGGGCCAATTGACATTGCTATCAGGCCTGTCACCACACATGGCTCAGAAGGTGGGTTGCTGTCCTAACAGCTTCCAGGTGCAGAACTGTATAGTCATAGGATAATTTGGGAGGATGAGGAAGAGGAACAGCCATTTTCGCAGCAGGTTGGCATTCAAAGCAGCTGGCGCTCATTACTGGTGGCTGTGGCGATACAGAGGACCCAGACCATACACCTTCCACCGAGGACAGCTTGTCATTTCCTCTGGGCAGCCTGGAACACATGAGGCAATACATCCTGCTGTGCCTGCGCATTGACCGACCAGTTGCCCTTATTGTTACCAGTACTGATTACTGGGTGTCCACCCTACTGGATCCCCGATACAAGGACAACATACCATCATTACTTCCATCACTGGAGCAGATAGAGAAACTACTGACAGCTTTCCCACCTGACAGTGTGGCTCAGTGGTTGAGCTAGGCAGACACAGAGCAGAAAGTGGCCAATGCAGCTGGCATTATAGCATTACTTTTGATACCCCCTGACTCACCACCTTTGATGACTAAATACCGTTTTTATCTTTCCTGCGGTGTATGTAAATCTGCTTCGTCCAGTCCGATTGTCGGGGCTTCTTCTCCTTCTCTCCCCACTCCTGTCTTGCTCTACGCATTTCTCGCGCCATGCGTACGCATTGAAATTGCCTCTCACGTGTGCGCAGTATGCGTTACCCAACTGTGGACTAAGCATAAAATCAGTATTATGCATGTGCTGGCATTTTTCATTACGTTCTATGCCCCAGAAGTCTTGTGATGCAAATTGTGTGTTGCTGGACTTACGGGGCATAGAACGTAATGAAAAATGCGGGCGCATGCGCAATACTGATTTTATTCTTTGACCACAGTTGGGCAAAGCATACTGCACACGCGCGAGAGGCCATTCCAATGTGCACGTGTGGCAACTCTACGGGATCTGTGATATTCTCAGATCACATATTTCGTACAGCAAGCCGAGGGGGGGAGGAAAATAAGCTCCGCCCATCGGACTGGACCAACTAGATTTACATACACCGCAGGAGAGATAAAAACAGTATATAGTCATCAAAGGTGGGGAGTCAGGCAGTATCAAAAGTAATGCTATAATGCTTATGTGGCACTAAATTTAATGATATTTTTACATCATATCGCAAAAAATGGGTGACAGATTCCCTTAAAGTCAGTTCCATAAAAAAATGAAAAAAAAAAGAAAACCCTGTGACAGGGTTACTAATGCCATACATGAGGGGAGATATGTGTTGCAAAGGTTGCTATCCTGCATGAAGTGAAAGCCATAAGCGTTTTCTCTAGCATGATATGTGCTGAGAGCAATCCAGTTACTATATGCACATGGCTTTTTTGGTGGGTAGGTCAGAGATGTGCTGGATGCCTACCCACCATATCTCCATCTCCAGGGTGTGGCTCGAGGGAGTTAAATGTCCAGCCAGTTTTTTTTTTCTGTGTGGTATGGAGGTAAGGAGGCTCCTGATTGCTGGCTCCTGCGAGAGCTGCTGTATGTGTTGTCCAAGGGAACCTGGGCAGGCCTGTGTATGAACTGTTTATTTTCATTTGAGCAGGACTGGCTGTTTTTCTGTTGCCATTTTGGGTTTCTGGTTTATGATGCAATAAACCACCCAGAGACTTTAACTACACGTGTGCCCATGTCTACCTAGAGGAGCAGCTAAGTGAGCCAACCTTCCACACCCCCAAGAAAACAATGTTGGATTATTCTTCCCTTGCCTTTTCCACCCACACCGCCACATCCACCTTTTCCTTCACACCTCCTGGTTCTAGATTGCAATTTTTATTTTTGTTAATTAAAGATTGTTTTAAATCAGTTTCATAAAAAAGACAATACATGGAAGACAAAAAAATACAAAACAGTATAGGACTGCTCCTCCCTTGCCACTTCCACCTACACCGCCATGTCCACCACCACCTTTTCCACCTACTCCACTTCCTCCTTCACTTGGTCTTCTTCCGCCTGGTTCAAGATTATTATATTTTATTTCTGCTCTGCTTAGCATAGGAACAAGAAGCAGCTGTAGTGAGGGACAGTATTGGGTTTTGTGTGTGTACAGGTTTCTGACTTTTGTGTGTGCTACTGGAGCTTTCACCAGATTTGCCCTTCAATAGATGCTCATTAAAGGATTTAACTACTCATTCCAATAACAAAGCCTGTAAATTGTCATGAATGGTTTATTTTTATTGCAATATCAACTGCTGACTCAGGTGAGGAGTAGTGATGAGCGAGTATACTCATTGCTCGAGATTTCCCGAGCATGCTTGGGGGGTCTCTGAGTATTTGTAAGTGCTTGAAGATTTTTTTTTTTGATGCAGCTGCATGATTTACAGCTGCTAGCCAGCATAAGTACATGTGGGGGTTGCCTGGTTGCTGGGGAATCCCCACATGTAATGAAGCTGGCTAACAGATGCAAATCATTTAGCTGTGGCGATGAAAACTAAATCTCCGAGCACTAAAAAATACTCAGAGGACACCCGAGCGTGCTCGAGAAATCTCGAGTAACGAGTATACTCGCTCATCATTAGTGAGGAGTGGTTAATTTGCTTGACTGTTGCATTCCTTGGATGTGATACTCATTTATCAGTCTGCCTCTCTGGAATAAAACCCTGATTAGCCATTATCCTTTGGCATCATGCAATGAAGGGGGGGTGGTTGGGGTTGGATGGGAGAGTGGCTCTCTGTGCGGGAAGGTCCCAAAGCTACATACAAAAAACAACCCTTGCATGAGGAGGGTGAAGTAAATGGCTTCCAGAGGAGACTACGGCCGCCCTGCCTCATGACCCATCACACCCAAGGTGACGCAGAAGGTTTATTGGGAATGAGGTGTGTTATTTTCAGTCATTTCCCTATCCACATTTGTTAGCAGGGCACTTTTCCTGCTGATTTCCCCATTTTTCTTACTTTTGCAGCCCCTAACCCTTATTATGACAAATTTACAGCCATTTTAAAGCACCAAAGTGCCGGTCACCATTGACTTCTAATGGATTTGTGTTCGGGGTCAAGTTCGAACTTTTACATAGTTACATAGTTATTAAGGTTGAAGGAAGACTATATGTCCATCTAGTTCAACCCATAGCCTAACCCAACATGCCCTAACATGTTGATCCAGAGGAAGGCAAAAAAAAACCCATGTGGCAAAGAGTAAGCTCCACATTGGGGAAAAAAATTCCTTCCCGACTCCACATACGGCAATCAGACTAGTTCCCTGGATCAACGCCCTATCAAGGAATCTAGTGTATATACCCTGTAACATTATACTTTTCCAGAAAGGTATCCAGTCCCCTCTTAAATTTAAGTAATGAATCACTCATTACAACATCATACGGCAGAGAGTTCCATAGTCTCACTGCTCTTACAGTAAAGAATCCGCGTCTATTATTATGCTTAAACCTTTTTTCCTCCAACCGCAGAGGATGCCCCCTTGTCCCTGTTTCAGGTCTATGATTAAAAAGATCATCAGAAAGGTCTTTGTACTGTCCCCTCATATATTTATACATTAAAATAAGATCACCCCTTAGTCTTCGCTTTTCCAAACTAAATAGCCCCAAGTGTAATAACCTATCTTGGTATTGCAGACCCCCCAGTCCTCTAATAACCTTGGTCGCTCTTCTCTGCACCCGCTCCAGTTCAGCTATGTCTTTCTTAAACACCGGAGACCAGAACTGTGCACAGTATTCTAAGTGTGGTCGAACTAGTGACTTGTATAGAGGTAAAATTATGTTCTCCTCATGAGCATCTATGCCTCTTTTAATGCATCCCATTATTTTATTTGCCTTTGCAGCCGCTGCCTGACACTGGCCACTGAATTTAAGTTTGTCATCCACCCATACACCCAGGTCTTTTTCATTGACGGTTTTGCCCAGAGTTTTAGAATTAAGCACATAATTATACATCTTATTACTTCTACCCAAGTGCATGACCTTACATTTATCCCCATTAAAGCTCATTTGCCATTTATCAGCCCAAGCTTCTAGTTTACATAAATCATCCTGTAATATAAAATTGTCCTCCTCTGTATTGATTACCCTGCAGAGTTTAGTGTCATCTGCAAATATTGAAATTCTACTCTGAATGCCCCCTACAAGGTCATTAATAAATATGTTAAAAAGTAGAGGGCCCAATACTGACCCCTGTGGTACCCCACTGCTAACCGCTACCCAGTCCGAGTGTGCTCCATTAATAACCACCCTTTGTTTCCTATCCCTGAGCCAGCTCTCAACCCACTTGCACATATTTTCCCCTATCCCCATTATTCTCATTTTATGTATCAACCTTTTGTGTGGCACCGTATCAAAAGCTTTTGAAAAGTCCATATACACTACATCCACTGGGTTCCCTTGGTCCAATCCGGAATTTACCTCTTCATAGAAACTGATCAAATTAGTCTGACATGAACGGTCCCTAGTAAACCCGTGCTGATACTGGGTCATGAGGTTATTCCTCTTCAGATGCTCCAGTATAGCGTCCCTTAGAATGCCCTCCAGGATTTTACACACAGTAGAGGTTAAGCTTACTGGCCTATAATTTCCGAGTTCAGTTTTTGTTCCCTTTTTGAATATTGGCACCACATTTGCTATACGCCAGTCCTGCGGCACAGACCCTGTTATTATGGAGTCTTTAAAGATTAAAAATAATGGTCTATCAATGACTGTACTTAATTCCTGCAGTACTCGAGGGTGTATCCCATCCGGGCCCGGAGATTTGTCAATTTTAGTGATTTTTAGACGCCGCCGCACTTCCTGCTGGGTTAAGCAGGTGACATTTAATTGGGAATTTTTATCACTAGACATTTTGTCTGCCATGGGATTTTCTTGTGTAAATACTGATGAAAAAAAGTCATTTAGCATATTGGCTTTTTCCTCATCCTCATCCACCATCTCACCCAGACTATTTTTAAGGGGACCAACACTATCATTTTTTAGTTTCTTACTATTTATGTAGTTAAAGAATATTTTAGGATTATTTTTACTCTCTCTGGCAATATGTCTCTCTGTCTCAATCTTTGCTGCCTTGATTTGCTTTTTACAGAATTTATTTAATTTTCTGTATTTATTTAATGCCTCCTCACTACCTACTTCCTTTAATTCTCTAAATGCTTTCTTTTTGTCACTTATTGCGCCCCTTACAGCTCTATTTAGCCATATTGGTTTCCTCCTATTTCTAGTATGTTTATTCCCATACGGTATATACTGTGCACAGGTCCTATCCAGGATGCTAATAAACGTCTCCCATTTTCTTTGTGTATTTTTGTGTCTCAGGATATCGTCCCAGTTAATTGCACCAAGATCCTCTCTCATCCGTTGGAAATTTGCCCTCCTGAAGTTTAGTGTCCTTGTAACCCCTCTACTACACATCTTTTTAAAGGATACATGAAAACTTATTATTTTGTGATCGCTATTTCCCAAGTGACCCCCAACCCTTATATTTGATATGCGGTCTGGCCTGTTGGTTAATATTAGGTCTAGCAGTGCCCCCCTTCTTGTTGGGTCCTGAACCAGTTGTGAAAGGTAATTGTCTCTCATAATTGTCAAAAACCGATTACCTTTGCTGGAACTGCAGGTTTCTGTTCCCCAATCTATATCAGGGTAGTTGAAGTCCCCCATAATAATGACTTCTCCTTGAGTCGCAGCTTCATCTATTTGCTTTACGAGGATATTCTCCATTGCTTCCATTACTTTTGGAGATTTATAACAAACCCCTATCAGTAATTTATTATTTTTTCCCCCTCCCCTTATCTCCACCCACAGGGATTCTACATTTTCATTAAATTCACCTATATTATCGCGCAGGATGGGTTTTAAGGATGATTTTACATATAGACACACCCCTCCCCCTCGCTTATCTGTACGGTCATTTCTGAACAGGCTATAGTCCTGCAAGTTAACAGCCCAGTCATGGCTCTCATCCAGCCACGTTTCAGATATCCCCACCATGTCATAATTATGCTCCAACAACATTAGTTCTAATTCGTCCATTTTGTTGGCGAGGCTTCTGGCATTAGTATACATGCACTTTATGTTCCTCTCTGTACTTCTATTTCTTAAATTATTAACTGTTCTGACCCCACCCCCCATGCCACCGCCACCCCCAACTTCCTTATTTGTGCCCAGGTCTCTGTCTGCACTATCTTCCCCTCCTATAAAATGAATACCCTCCCCCCCAATTCCTAGTTTAAACACTCCTCCAACCTTCTAGCCATTCTCTCCCCCAGCACAGCTGCACCCTCCCCATTGAGGTGCAGCCCGTCCCTAGCGTAGAGCCTGTAGCCAACTGAGAAGTCGGCCCAGTTCTGCAGGAACCCAAACCCCTCTTTCCTACACCAATTCTTGAGCCACTTATTAACCTCCCTAATCTCCCGTTGCCTCTCTGGCGTGGCACGTGGTACCGGCAGTATTTCGGAAAATACCACGTTGGAGGTCCTTGCTTTCAGCTTGCAGCCTAATTCCCTGAAATCATCTTTAAGGACCTTCCACCTACCTCTAACTTTGTCATTAGTGCCAATGTGCACCATGACCGCTGGGTCCTCACCAGCCCCTCCCAATAATCTGTCCACCCGATCAGCGATGTGTCGGACTCGAGCGCCAGGTAGGCAGCACACCGTTCGACGATCCCTGTCTTTGTGACAGATTGCCCTATCTGTTCCCCTAATAATTGAATCGCCCACTACCAGCACCTGTCTGGCCTGCCCTGCTCTCCTATTTCCCTCCTTACTGGAGCAGTCACTCCTCCGGCTTTCAGAGGACATGCCTGGCAGCAGCAGTGCTACCCCTGTACTGGCACCCCCCTCATCTGCCAACTTAGCAAACTTATTGGGGTGTTCCAGATCAGGACTAGCCTCCCTGGCACTCTTCCCTCTACCCCGCTTCCTAACTGTCACCCAGCTAGCTACTTCATTGTCCTGCAGCTCCATCCCACCATCCCCCCCCTCAACTGTCCCATTGAGTGTCTGCTCCGTGAGCAGAAGACTCCTCTCCATATTGTCTATGGATCTCAGTGTTGCCAGCTGCACATTTAGAGTCAGAATCTGGGTTTCCAAATGCACAACGTGCTCACATCTCGCACAGCAGTATGCACCCTCGATCGGCTGCTCAAGGACTGCATACATGTGGCAAGATGTGCACTGGATGGCATTAACAATCGTGGAGCACATTTCCTAATGGGGATTGCACCAGACAGAACAGTTCAATAAAAAAATAAAAATAAATACAAAGTATTAATAAAAATCAGACCACAATTCAGTAATTCCTCCCTTGGAAACTCCCTGAATCCAAAGTCACTTAATCACAAGTCACACTTACCGCCGTCCACACTTACACTCAGCTCACACTCAGCTCGCTCACACTCGCTCTGCTGAAGATTTATAGATTTTTTTTTTTTCTATTTCCCCTCAACAGCAATCAACCTTGCTGTTCAAATGCACTTCCAAAAATTCGTCGGAACCCAAACATCCATGGGTTTGCGTATCCATACCTGTAACACTAAATTTCCCTTCTCCAGCAGCAAAGAATCTCTACACTAAATATTATAAAAAAGATGTAGTCCTGAAATGCTTTTTTTTGTTTTCCGCAGCAATGCCTGTAATACACTACTAGTCGTTCTCCAGCAGCGATAAATACATTCACTATAGTACAGCTAACTGCAGTATTGAATAGATTTAGCCCTGAAAAGGACTATTTGGCTACAGGTTTTCACCAGCAAGGCCTATAATGCTCACTTTCCCTTCTACAGCTGATCTCCCTATACTATTTGAGGGTACAGTGGGGCAAGCATTGTGTCACCGGGTCTTATATAGGATGCAGACGGCCAATTACAGTGATGCCAGTAGCTAACATGGCTATGGGGTATTACTGTGATTGGCAGGCAATTCCCACTTTAGTGGCTGAAAAACAGCCTCGAAATATGCGGAGCGGGGAATCAAGTATGTGAACAAGCACCAAGGTTACTTGTTGGAGTACCGATGTTCATTCGAGTGTCGAGCATTGCTGAGCACGCTCACTCACTTAAAAATACTTAGAAACTGGAATCTTCTCTCCTCACTATTTTATATTATTTTTTTTACCTGTTATTATTATTGATTACCTTTTCTTTCAGTCTGTATTCTTTCGTCCAAACTTTTGCTGCAAATCCTCTCTGTTCCTAGTAAAGGTATCTTAATAAAGTTGGTTTTCCAGTCTTATGTGAATAAATATAAATGAATATATGATGAAAATGTATGCAACAATCTTATTATATGTTTTACCTCCAGAAGATGAAAACATATACACACCTCACACATGTTAATGCTCTTTAGTCTCTGCCATTATAGCGCTAAATAACGAAGCACAAATTCTTGTCCTGATAGTTTGCTGGAAAGTTTGTATCAGAGAAAATAAAATGTAAAGTAAATGATGTAATATATGACGTACAGTTGTAGTGTTGTAGTAGTGTGCTGTACAGAAATGTTTAACAATTAACCCCTTAGTGACTGAGCCAATCTTCCCCTTAATGACCAGGTAAATGTTTTAAATCTGACCAGTGTCACGTCATATGGCAATAACTCTGGAGTGCTTCAATGTAGCCCTCTGATTCTGAGACTGTTTTTTGTGTGACACATTTTGTATTAATTTTGTGGCAAACTTACCGTAAGTCAATATGTTTTGCATTGCATTTATTTCTGAAAATATCGGGAATTGAAAAATTCACGATTTTTAAACTTTTAATTGTTATACTCTTAAACCAGTTACTTATGCTGCACAAAATAGTTAAGAAAGAACATTTCCACATGTCTTTTTACCATCTGCATCATTTTTCGAACGTCATTTTATTTTCTTAGGATTTTAGAAGGGTTAAAAATTGAGCAGGAATTTCTCAGTTTTTCAACATGTTTACAAAACCTGTTTATATAGGGACCTATTCAGATATAAATGAACTTTGAGGTACCTACATGTTGGAAAACTCCCAAAAGGGATACTATCTTAAAAACTGTATCTCTTAAATACTTCAAAACCCTTCAGTTGCTGCACAAGAATTATTGCAAGGTGGAATAAACAAATAAATTGTAACTTTCCTCTAAAATGTTGCTTTAGCCCCAAATTTTTCACTTTTACAATGAAATTCCCATGAAAATTGACCTTATAATTTGCTGTGCAATGTTTAATGAATGTGGCAGTACCCCATATGTGTTTGTACACTACTGCTCGAATTTTAGAACACAGATTCTGTTTGAAGAGCTTGTGGGCTTCATTAGGCATGCCCCTGAGGTGCCAAAATGGCAGAAACCCTCCGCAATTAACCCCACTTTGGAAATAAGACCCCCCTCAAGGAATGTATATGTATTAAATAACAGATTTTTTAGAAATTAAACATATATAAAAAAAAACATGGAAACAAGGAAATACAGAAAATATTTAAAAACAGCATAGGAGGGGTACCGTATATACTCGAGTATAAGCCGACCCAAGTATAAGCTGACCCCCCTAATTTTGCCACAAAAAACTGGGAAAACTTATTGACTCGAGTATAAGAGTAGGGTGGAAATGCAGCAGCTACCGGTGAATTTCGAAAATAAAAATAGATGCTCCATACCGTTCATTATTGCTCCATAGATGCTCCATATAAAGCTGTGCCCCATATAATGCTCTGCACCGTTCATTATGGCACCATAGATATTCCATAGAAAGCTGTGCCATATAGAATGCTCTGCACCGTTCATTATTGCCCCATAGATGCTCCATAGAAAACTGTGCCATATATAATGCTCTGCACCGTTCATTATGGCCCCATAGATGCTCCATATAAAGCTGTGCCATATATGCTCTGCACCGTTCATTATTGCCCCATAGATGCTCCACATAAAGCTGTGCCCCACATATAATGCTCTGCACCGTTCATTATGGCTCCATAGATGCTCCACATAAAGCTGTGCCCCCTATATATAATGCTCTGCACCGTTCATTATGGCCCCATGGATGCTCCATAGAAATCTGTGCCATATAGAATGCTCTGCACCGTTCATGGCCCCATAGATGCTCCACATAAAGCTGTGCCCCATATACGGTATATTGCTCTGCACCGTTCATTATGGCCCCATAGATGCTCCATATAAAGATGTGCCGTATATAATGCTCTACACTAGAGTTGAGCGACCTTGACCTTTTTAGAGTCGAGCCGGGTTTCGCGAAACCCGACTATCTCAAAAGTCGGGTCGAGTGAAATCGGCCGATTATGACGTAATGTCGGGATCGACCGAAACACGAAACCCAATGCAAGTCAATGGGGCAGCATAGTCGGCAGTGAGTGGGGGCCAGGAAAACACCTAGAGTGCCCATTTTATTGTCAAAACCATCCATTCTTCTTAATGAAGCTTGTCAAGCGTAATTTACCTTATAATAATTGGAAGGCATTTGAAATTGGGGGTCATTTGGCTAAAGTTGTGTGGAGTAGGGCTGGTTCAAGTAATTAGTGGGCCCAGGAAATCTGGACCACGTCACGGCAGTGGAGCAGGGAGAGGTAAGTATTTCAGCTTTGCAAGTGCTGTGATCCTGAGCAAGCAGGGGGGGCCCACTTGTTGGCATTGGCACTGGCACAGGGCCCCTCAAAGTACAGCGGTGTGTTTGCACGGCGGGGGCGCCTCCCACCGGCAGCAACACTTTTGCGTACTATGAGAGGCCCTGTGCCAGTGACATCGCCAACTAGTATTCCTCCCCCCACCTGATGAAGGAACCTGCACTTTCATCTGCACCTTCCTCTTTGTCCCCGTGTAAGGTGGTATGGTATGCGGGAAGAGCAACCTGACTTTCAGCAGGGTCACAATGTTGTTGTGTAGCATGCACGGGGAATGTTGCGTTATGGGTCAATGTACCAGCAGACTCATCTATCACTGGCTGGGCAATGGGCACCATGAAGTGGAAACACAGATATAGGCCCAAAGAATAAAGTGGGCTAAATGCAGTTCAAAATTGGTAACACAGGAATAACCAGGGGGCATTGCAGTGGAGGACAACTGGAATGAGAGGCTGACACAGAGAGTAGGGCCAAATCAGTAAGTAGTCGAAATGCAGTTCAAAATTGGCAACCGTAGTAAACAGGCGGCACAGCTTTGTTCAGTGGAGGAGAACAGCAAGGAGTGGCAGACACCGATAGTAGGCCCCAACCCAACTAGTAGGCCAAATGCAGTCTAACATTAACAACTACTTAACGAGAGCCTGAAAATGGAATTTCAGGACAGGAAACCAGGAGAACAGCAAGGAGTGGCAGACACCGATAGTAGGCCCCAAACCAACTAGTACGCCAAATGCAGTTGTTCCATTTAACCACAATTTAATGAGAGCCTGAAGATAGAAGCTCAGGAAAGGCAACCTGGGGAACACCTTGGAGTGTAACACACCATCTCTCTCCACCCCATACCCAATTTGTAGGCCTAATGCAGTGTAGTTTCCAAGAACTACTAAACGAGAGCCGGAAGATCGAAGCTCAGGAAAGGCAACCTGGGGAACACCTTGGAGTGTAACACACCCTCTCTCTACACCCCATACCCAATTTGAAGGCCTAATGCAGTGTAGTTTCCAAGAACTACTAAACGAGAGCCGGAAGATCGAAGCTCAGGAAAGGCAACCTGGGGAACACCTTGGAGTGGAACACACCATCTCTCTCCACCCCATACCCAATTTGTAGGCCTAATGCAGTGTAGTTTCCAAGAACTACTAAACGAGAGCCGGAAGATCGAAGCTCAGGAAAGGCAACCTGGGGAACACCTTGGAGTGTAACACACCCTCTCTCTACACCCCATACCCAATTTGAAGGCCTAATGCAGTGTAGTTTCCAAGAACTACTAAACGAGAGCCGGAAGATCGAAGCTCAGGAAAGGCAACCTGGGGAACACCTTGGAGTGTAACACACCCTCTCTCTACACCCCATACCCAATTTGAAGGCCTAATGCAGCGTAGTTTCAACAACTACTAAACGAGAGCCGGAAGATCGAAGCTCAGGAAAGGCAACCTGGGGAACACCTTGGAGTGTAACAAACCCTCTCTCTACACCCCATACCCAATTTGTAGGCCTAATGCAGCGTAGTTTCCGACAACTACTAAACGAGAGTATGAAGATCGAAGCTCAGGAAAGGCAACCTGGGGAACACCTTGGAGTGTAACACACCCTCTCTCTACACCCCATACCCAATTTGAAGGCCTAATGCAGTGTAGTTTCCAAGAACTACTAAACGAGAGCCGGAAGATCGAAGCTCAGGAAAGGCAACCTGGGGAACACCTTGGAGTGGAACACACCATCTCTCTACACCCCATACCCAATTTGAAGGCCTAATGCAGCGTAGTTTCCAACAACTACTAAACGAGAGCCGGAAGATCGAAGCTCAGGAAAGGCAACCTGGGGAACACCTTGGAGTGTAACACAACGTCTCTCTACACCACGGAAGGGCTGATTCTTAGGAAGGAAGGCTGTTGGAAATAAGCATTGCGCGTCCGAGGGTGATTATATTCTTATTAGGTATATACTCACCCTCGGATGCGCCCTGCTTCTTTATTTGGAATGAATGTTTATTTGCAATGTGGTGTTGACTTTCTCTATTATTTTGGTAATTAATGATTTTATTATTTTCATTGTTTTGCATCTTCTCGGCAATAATATAAAGAAGACGCGACAGGACAACACTCGGTGGATGCCATATCTGTGTTTTCAATTTAAAAAACCTTTCAGTTAACTACTTGCAGGAGAAAGTAATTGTAGCTGGTGGCCATTTTTAGTACTGTACCAGATTTTAGTTGTGTGTTTGTTTTTAATGTTAAAATGTCTGCATTTGATATCTCTCCAGTATTTTCTTTTTTGTAAGCAAAATACTTATTTTTATATTTTCTGATGTTGGTTCCAGGGGTACACGGGCAGCAGTGCCCTGGTCAGTGTAGTAGTAGTTGAAAGAATGGACCGCAGACAGGCATCGAAGGCCTAAAATAAAAAAATTGGGCTGGCTGTAGGCAATTTTAAATTGGTTCCAGGGGTACACGGGCAGCAGTGGTGTGGTCAGTGGAGGCCTAGTGGAAGGAGTGACCGCAGACAGGCATCGAAGGCCTAAAATAATAACACATGGCTGTAGGCAATTTTAAATTGGTTCCAGGGGTACACGGGCAGCTGTGCCCTGGTCAGTGTAGTAGTAGTTGAAAGAATGGACCGCAGACAGGCATCGAAGGCCTAAAATAATAACACATGGCTGTAGGCAATTTTAAATTGGTTCCAGGGGTACACGGGCAGCAGTGGTGTGGTCAGTGGAGGCCTAGTGGAAGGAGTGACCGCAGACAGGCATCGAAGGCCTAAAATAATAGCACATGGCTGTAGGCAATTTTAAATTGGTTCCAGGGGTACACGGGCAGCAGTGACCTGGTCAGTGTAGTAGTAGTTGAAAGAATGGACCGCAGACAGGCATCGAAGGCCTAAAATAAAAAAATTGGGCTGGCTGTAGGCAATTTTAAATTGGTTCCAGGGGTACACGGGCAGCAGTGACCTGGTCAGTGTAGTAGTAGTTGAAAGAATGGACCGCAGACAGGCATCGAAGGCCTAAAATAAAAAAATTGGGCTGGCTGTAGGCAATTTTAAATTGGTTCCAGGGGTACACGGGCAGCAGTGGTGTGGTCAGTGGAGGCCTAGTGGAAGGAGTGACCGCAGACAGGCATCAAAGGCCTAAAATAATAACACATGGCTGTAGGCAATTTTAAATTTGTTCCAGGGGTACACGGGCAGCAGTGCCCTGGTCAGTGTAGTAGTAGTTGAAAGAATGGACCGCAGACAGGCATCGAAGGCCTAAAATAATAACACATGGCTGTAGGCAATTTTAAATTGGTTCCAGGGGTACACGGACAGCAGTGGTGTGGTCAGTGGAGGCCTAGTGGAAGGAGTGACCGCAGACAGGCATCGAAGGCCTAAAATAATAACACATGGCTGTAGGCAATTTTAAATTGGTTCCAGGGGTACACGGGCAGCAGTGGTGTGGTCAGTGGAGGACTAGTGGAAGGAGTGACCGCAGACAGGCATCGAAGGCCTAAAATAATAACACATGGCTGTAGGCAATTTTAAATTGGTTCCAGGGGTACACGGGCAGCAGTGGTGTGGTCAGTGGAGGCCTAGTGGAAGGAGTGACCGCAGACAGGCATCGAAGGCCTAAAATAATAACACATGGCTGTAGGCAATTTTAAATTGGTTCCAGGGGTACACGGGCAGCAGTGGTGTGGTCAGTGGAGGCCTAGTGGAAGGAGTGACCGCAGACAGGCATCGAAGGCCTAAAATAATAACACATGGCTGTAGGCAATTTTAAATTGGTTCCAGGGGTACACGGGCAGCAGTGGTGTGGTCAGTGGAGGCCTAGTGGAAGGAGTGACCGCAGACAGGCATCGAAGGCCTAAAATAAAAACACATGGCTGTAGGCAATTTTAAATTGGTTCCAGGGGTACACGGGCAGCAGTGGTGTGGTCAGTGGAGGCCTAGTGGAAGGAGTGACCGCAGACAGGCATCGAAGGCCTAAAATAATAACACATGGCTGTAGGCAATTTTAAATTGGTTCCAGGGGTACACGGGCAGCAGTGACCTGGTCAGTGTAGTAGTAGTTCAAAGAATGGACCGCAGACAGGCATCGAAGGCCTAAAATAAAAAAATTGGGCTGGCTGTAGGCAATTTTAAATTGGTTCCAGGGGTACACGGGCAGCAGTGGTGTGGTCAGTGGAGGCCTAGTGGAAGGAGTGACCGCAGACAGGCATCGAAGGCCTAAAATAATAACACATGGCTGTAGGCAATTTTAAATTGGTTCCAGGGGTACACGGGCAGCAGTGCCCTGGTCAGTGTAGTAGTAGTTGAAAGAATGGACCGCAGACAGGCATCGAAGGCCTAAAATAATAACACATGGCTGTAGGCAATTTTAAATTGGTTCCAGGGGTACACGGACAGCAGTGGTGTGGTCAGTGGAGGCCTAGTGGAAGGAGTGACCGCAGACAGGCATCGAAGGCCTAAAATAATAACATATGGCTGTAGGCAATTTTAAATTGGTTCCAGGGGTACACGGGCAGCAGTGGTGTGGTCAGTGGAGGCCTAGTGGAAGGAGTGACCGCAAACAGGCATCGAAGGCCTAAAATAATAACACATGGCTGTAGGCAATTTTAAATTGGTTCCAGGGGTACACGGGCAGCAGTGCCCTGGTCAGTGTAGTAGTAGTTGAAAGAATGGACCGCAGACAGGCATCGAAGGCCTAAAATAATAACACATGGCTGTAGGCAATTTTAAATTGGTTCCAGGGGTACACGGACAGCAGTGGTGTGGTCAGTGGAGGCCTAGTGGAAGGAGTGACCGCAGACAGGCATCGAAGGCCTAAAATAATAACACATGGCTGTAGGCAATTTTAAATTGGTTCCAGGGGTACACGGGCAGCAGTGGTGTGGTCAGTGGAGGCCTAGTGGAAGGAGTGACCGCAGACAGGCATCAAAGGCCTAAAATAATAACACATGGCTGTAGGCAATTTAAAATTGGTTCCAGTGGTACACAGGCAGCAGTGGTGTGGTCAGTGGAGGCCTAGTGGAAGGAGTGACCGCAGACAGGCATCGAAGGCCTAAAATAATAACACATGGCTGTAGGCAATTTTAAATTGGTTCCAGGGGTACACGGGCAGCAGTGGTGTGGTCAGTGGAGGCCTAGTGGAAGGAGTGACCGCAGACAGGCATCGAAGGCCTAAAATAATAACACATGGCTGTAGGCAATTTTAAATTGGTTCCAGGGGTACACGGGCAGCAGTGGTGTGGTCAGTGGAGGCCTAGTGGAAGGAGTGACCGCAGACAGGCATCGAAGGCCTAAAATAATAACACATGGCTGTAGGCAATTTTAAATTGGTTCCAGGGGTACACGGGCAGCAGTGACCTGGTCAGTGTAGTAGTAGTTGAAAGAATGGACCGCAGACAGGCATCGAAGGCCTAAAATAAAAAAATTGGGCTGGCTGTAGGCAATTTTAAATTGGTTCCAGGGGTACACGGGCAGCAGTGGTGTGGTCAGTGGAGGCCTAGTGGAAGGAGTGACCGCAGACAGGCATCGAAGGCCTAAAATAATAACACATGGCTGTAGGCAATTTTAAATTTGTTCCAGGGGTACACGGGCAGCAGTGCCTGGTCAGTGTAGTAGTAGTTGAAAGAATGGACCGCAGACAGGCATCGAAGGCCTAAAATAATAACACATGGCTGTAGGCAATTTTAAATTGGTTCCAGGGGTACACGGACAGCAGTGGTGTGGTCAGTGGAGGCCTAGTGGAAGGAGTGACCGCAGACAGGCATCGAAGGCCTAAAATAATAACACATGGCTGTAGGCAATTTTAAATTGGTTCCAGGGGTACACGGGCAGCAGTGGTGTGGTCAGTGGAGGCCTAGTGGAAGGAGTGACTGCAGACAGGCATCGAAGGCCTAAAATAATAACACATGGCTGTAGGCAATTTTAAATTGGTTCCAGGGGTACACGGGCAGCAGTGACCTGGTCAGTGTAGTAGTAGTTGAAAGAATGGACTGCAGACAGGCATTGAAGGCCTAAAATAAAAAAATTGGGCTGGCTGTAGGCAATTTTAAATTGGTTCCAGGGGTACACTGGCAGCAGTGGTGTGGTCAGTAGAGGCCTAGTGGAAGGAGTGACCGCAGACAGGCATCGAAGGCCTAAAATAATAACACATGGCTGTAGGCAATTTTAAATTGGTTCCAGGGGTACACGGGCAGCAGTGGTGTGGTCAGTGGAGGCCTAGTGGAAGGAGTGACCACAGACAGGCATCGAAGGCCTAACATAACAAAAATGTCAATACAATGGTATTGTCAGTGGCAGGCATTGAAGGATGTCAGTGCATAGACTAAACATTGGTGGAGCTGTGAGATAATTTTGCAAGTGGTAGAGCACTGTTTGAGCTGGGGTGGGGGGAAACTGTCTTGTGGCCGGCGGTACAGACCCAGGGCCCCTCATATTACAACGGTGTGTCTGACGTTGGGTGCGCACCACCACCGCCAGAGACACTTTATTGTACTAGGAGGGACCCAGTGGCAGTGCCGTCGACCAAAAGCGGGCTCACCCACCTCTTCAGACAAACTGCACTCTCACGGGTGCTGTCGCCAAGTGTCGATACCACGGCCCCGTGTGGGGAGTTTGGCCATTTAGTGAGGTGTAAACATGTCGTATGCTGGACAATCTGGTGCTGAAAATTACGAGATTGGAAAAGGCATTCAGAATAGTCCACAGGCAAGACCTTTTCATAGGAAAGCTAGGTGTCAGCCGGGCAAGGTGGGGCAAAAGATTTCGAAATCCAGTTGTGGTTCATTTTAATGAAGGTTAGATCATCTACATTTTGGGTAGCCAGACGAGTCCTTTTTTCTGTTAGTATTGAACCTGCAGCACTGAATACTCTTTCTGATAGGACACTAGCTGCCGGGCAAGCAAGCTCCTGCAATGCATATTCTGCCAATTCTGGCCAGGTGTCTAATTTTGATGCCCAGTAATCAAATGGGAATGACGGTTGAGGGAGAACATCGATAAGGGATGAAAAATAGTTTGTAACCATACTGGACAAATGTTGTCTCCTGTCACTTTGAATTGATGCTGCAGTACCTGTCCTGTCTGCGGTCATAGCAAAATCACTCCACAACCTGGTCAGAAAACCCCTCTGGCCAACGCCACTTCTGATTTCTGCCCCTCTAACTCCTCTGGTCTGCTGGCCCCTGCAGCTCGTGTGAGAACGATCACGGGCGCTGTGTGCAGGGAATGCCAGAAGCAAATGGTCAACAAGAGTTGATTGTTTGGTTGCTAATATTAGTTCCAAGTTCTCATGTGGCATTATATTTTGCAATTTGCCTTTATAGCGAGGATCAAGGAGGCAGGCCAACCAGTAATCGTCATCATTCATCATTTTAGTTATGCGTGTGTCCCTTTTGAGGATACGTAAGGCATAATCCGCCATGTGGGCCAAAGTTCCAGTTCTCAAATCTGCGGTTGTGCTTGGTTGAGGGGCAGTTTCAGGCAAATCCACGTCACTTGTGTCCCTCAAAAAACCAGAACCCGGCCTTGCCGCGCCACCAATTTCCAGTGGCCCCGGAAAAGCTTCCTCATTAAAAATATAATCATCCCTATCATCCTCCTCGTCCTCCTCCTCCTCTTCGCCCGCTACCTCGACCTGTACACTGCCCTGGCCAGACAATGGCTGACTGTCATCAAGGCTTTCCTCTTCCTCAGCTGCAGACGCCTGATCCTTTATGTGCGTCAAACTTTGCATCAGCAGACGCATTAGGGGGATGCTCATGCTTATTATGGCGTTGTCTGCACTAACCAGCCGTGTGCATTCCTCAAAACACTGAAGGACTTGACACATGTCTTGAATCTTCGACCACTGCACACCTGACAACTCCATGTCTGCCATCCTACTGCCTGCCCGTGTATGTGTATCCTCCCACAAAAACATAACAGCCCGCCTCTGTTCACACAGTCTCTGAAGCATGTGCAGTGTTGAGTTCCACCTTGTTGCAACGTCTATGATTAGGCGATGCTGGGGAAGGTTCAAAGAACGCTGATAGGTCTGCATACGGCTGGAGTGTACGGGCGAACGGCGGATATGTGAGCAAAGTCCACGCACTTTGAGGAGCAGGTCGGATAACCCCGGATAACTTTTCAGGAAGCACTGCCCCACCAGGTTTAAGGTGTGAGCCAGGCAAGGAATGTGTTTCAGTTGGGAAAGGGAGATGGCAGCCATGAAATTCCTTCCGTTATCACTCACTACCTTGCCTGCCTCAAGATCTACAGTGCCCAGCCACGACTGCGTTTCTTCCTGCAAGAACTCGGACAGAACTTCCGCGGTGTGTCTGTTGTCGCCCAAACACTTCATAGCCAATACAGCCTGCTGACGTTTGCCAGTAGCTGCCCCATAATGGGAGACCTGGTGTGCAACAGTGGCAGCTGCGGATGGAGTGGTTGTGCGACTGCGGTCTGTGGACGAGCTCTCGCTTCTGCAGGAGGACGAAGAGGAGGAGGAGGGGGTGCGAACGGCTACAGCCAATTGTTTCCTAGACCGTGGGCTAGGCAGAACTGTCCCAAACTTGCTGTCCCCTGTGGACCCTGCATCCACCACATTTACCCAGTGTGCCGTGATGGACACGTAACGTCCCTGGCCATGCCTACTGGTCCATGCATCTGTTGTCAGGTGCACCTTTGTGCTCACAGATTGCCTGAGTGCATGGACGATGCGCTCTTTAACATGCTGGTGGAGGGCTGGGATGGCTTTTCTGGAAAAAAAGTGTCGACTGGGTAGCTCGTAGCGTGGTACAGCGTAGTCCATCAGGGCTTTGAATGCTTCGCTTTCAACTAACCGGTAGGGCATCATCTCTAACGAGATTAGTCTAGCTATGTGTGCGTTCAAACCCTGTGTACGCGGATGCGAGGCTAAGTACTTCCTTTTTCTAACCATAGTCTCATGTAGGGTGAGCTGGACTGGAGAGCTGGAGATCGTGGAACTAGCGGGGGTGCCGGTGGACATGGCAGACTGAGAGACGGTGGGAGATGGTATTGTTGCCACCGGTGCCCTAGATGCAGTGTTTCCTACTACGAAACTGGTGATTCCCTGACCCTGACGGCTTTGGCCTGGCAAAGAAACCTGCACAGATACTGCAGGTGGTGCGGAAAATGGTGGCCCTACACTGCCGGAAGGGATGTTGCGTTGCTGACTAGCTTCATTGGCCGAGGGTGCTACAACCTTAAGGGACGTTTGGTAGTTAGTCCAGGCTTGCAAATGCATGGTGGTTAAATGTCTATGCATGCAACTTGTATTGAGACTTTTCAGATTCTGTCCTCTGCTTAAGGTAGTTGAACATTTTTGACAGATGACTTTGCGCTGATCAATTGGATGTTGTTTAAAAAAATGCCAGACTGCACTCTTTCTAGCATCGGATACCTTTTCAGGCATTGCAGACTGAGCTTTAACCGGATGGCCACGCTGTCCTCCAACAGGTTTTAGCTTTGCCACGCGTTTTGGGCAAGATACGGGCCCAGCAGATGGAACCTGTTGCGATGTTGATGCCTGCTGCGGCCCCTCCTCCTCCGCTTCAGAACTGCTGCCGCCTGCACCCTGTTCCCCCAATGGCTGCCAATCGGGGTCAAGAACTGGGTCATCTATTACCTCTTCTTGTAGCTCGTGTGCAACGTCGTCTGTGTCACCGTGTTGGTCGGTGGTATAGCGTTCGTGATGGGGCAACATAGTCTCATCAGGGTCTGATTCTTGATCAGCACCCTGCGATGGCAATGTTGTGGTCTGAGTCAAAGGACCAGGATAGTAGTCTGGCTGTGGCTGTGCATCAGTGCACTCCATGTCAGATTCAACTTGTAATGGGCATGGACTGTTAACTGCTTCACTTTCTAAGCCAGGGACGGTATGTGTAAAGAGCTCCATGGAGTAACCCGTTGTGTCGCCTGCTGCATTCTTCTCTGTTGTTGTTTTTGCTGAAGAGGACAAGGAAGCGACTTGTCCCTGACCGTGAACATCCACTAACGACGCGCTGCTTTGACATTTACCAGTTTCACGAGAGGAGGCAAAAGAGCTAGAGGCTGAGTCAGCAAGATAAGCCAAAACTTGCTCTTGCTGCTCCGGCTTTAAAAGCGGTTTTCCTACTCCCAGAAAAGGGAGCGTTCGAGGCCTTGTGTAGCCAGACGACGAACCTGGCTCCACAGCTCCAGACTTAGGTGCAATATTTTTTTTCCCACGACCAGCTGATGCTCCACCACTACCACTACCCTCATTACCAGCTGCCAATGAACGCCCCCGGCCACGACCTCTTCCACCAGACTTCCTCATTGTTTTAAAAACGTTACCAAACGAACGGTATTTGTTGCTGTCACACAACTTACACGGTGAGCTATAACTTCAGTATGATTTAGCTACCCCTTTACAGGTGGGTGAGACCACAACGAAAATCAGCCACAATGTTACACACTCTGTTGTTGTTGGCAACAAATGAGATGGCACACACGCAGGACTGTCACTGAAGCGCAAATGTAAATATTTATCTCCCACTGATTTGTGTTTGTTTTTTTTAAAAGGGAGACTTCAGAAAAAAAAAAAATTTAAAAAAAATTATTTTTTACAGAAGAATTTATAAAACAAATAAAATGAAATGATTGTTTCAGGGAGAATTTAGGAAAAAAAAAAAAAAAAAGGCTTTCTAGGGCCCACTGAGTGACAGATGACGCACACAGGAGTCAGGAGTGGCACACAAGCCCAGAGGCCAATATTAATCTCCCACTGATTGATTTAGTGATTTTTTTTGGTAGATTTTGGAACCCAAATCAAGCAAAAAAATTAATAGGCTTTCTATGGCCCACAATTGGGGAGAGAGAGAGAGAGATGGCACACCCAGGAGTCAAGACTGGCACACAAGCAGAAGGGGCAATATGAATCTCCCACAGATTTTTTTTTTTTTTTTTTTTTCAGGGAGACTTGAGAGAAAAAAAAATACAAAAAAAAATGATTTTTTTCAGGAAAAATTTAGAAACCAAAGAAAATAAAATGATTGTTTCAGGGAGAATTTAGAAAACAAATAAAACAAAAAATAGGCTTTCTAGGGCCCACTGAGTGACAGATGACGCACACAGGAGTCAGGAGTGGCACACAAGCCCAGAGGCCAATATTAATCTCCCACTGATTGATTTAGTGATTTTTTTTGGTAGATTTTGGATCCCAAATCAAGCAAAAAAATTAATAGGCTTTCTATGGCCCACAATTGGGGAGAGAGAGAGAGATGGCACACCCAGGAGTCAAGACTGGCACACAAGCAGAAGGGGCAATATGAATCTCCCACAGATTTTTTTTTTTTTTTTTTTCAGGGAGACTTGAGAGAAAAAAAAAATACAAAAAAAATGATTTTTTTCAGGAATAATTTAGAAACCAAAGAAAATAAAATGATTGTTTCAGGGAGAATTTAGAAAACAAATAAAACAAAAAATAGGCTTTCTAGGGCCCACTGAGTGACAGATGACGCACACAGGAGTCAGGAGTGGCACACAAGCCCAGAGGCCAATATTAATCTCCCACTGATTGATTTAGTGATTTTTTTTGGTAGATTTTGGAACCCAAATCAAGCAAAAAAATTAATAGGCTTTCTATGGCCCACAATTGGGGAGAGAGAGAGAGATGGCACACCCAGGAGTCAAGACTGGCACACAAGCAGAAGGGGCAATATGAATCTCCCACAGATTTTTTTTTTTTTTTTCAGGGAGACTTGAGAGAAAAAAAAATACAAAAAAAAATGATTTTTTTCAGGAAAAATTTAGAAACCAAAGAAAATAAAATGATTGTTTCAGGGAGAATTTAGAAAACAAATAAAACAAAAAATAGGCTTTCTAGGGCCCACTGAGTGACAGATGACGCACACAGGAGTCAGGAGTGGCACACAAGCCCAGAGGCCAATATTAATCTCCCACTGATTGATTTAGTGATTTTTTTTGGTAGATTTTGGAACCCAAATCAAGCAAAAAAATTAATAGGCTTTCTATGGCCCACAATTGGGGAGAGAGAGAGAGATGGCACACCCAGGAGTCAAGACTGGCACACAAGCAGAAGGGGCAATATGAATCTCCCACAGATTTTTTTTTTTTTTTTTTCAGGGAGACTTGAGAGAAAAAAAAATACAAAAAAAATGATTTTTTTCAGGAATAATTTAGAAACCAAAGAAAATAAAATGATTGTTTCAGGGAGAATTTAGAAAACAAATAAAACAAAAAATAGGCTTTCTAGGGCCCACTGAGTGACAGATGACGCACACAGGAGTCAGGAGTGGCACACAAGCCCAGAGGCCAATATTAATCTCCCACTGATTGATTTAGTGATTTTTTTTGGTAGATTTTGGAACCCAAATCAAGCAAAAAAATTAATAGGCTTTCTATGGCCCACAATTGGGGAGAGAGAGAGAGATGGCACACCCAGGAGTCAAGACTGGCACACAAGCAGAAGGGGCAATATGAATCTCCCACAGATTTTTTTTTTTTTTTTTTTTCAGGGAGACTTGAGAGAAAAAAAAATACAAAAAAAATGATTTTTTTCAGGAATAATTTAGAAACCAAAGAAAATAAAATGATTGTTTCAGGGAGAATTTAGAAAACAAATAAAACAAAAAATAGGCTTTCTAGGGCCCACTGAGTGACAGATGACGCACACAGGAGTCAGGAGTGGCACACAAGCCCAGAGGCCAATATTAATCTCCCACTGATTGATTTAGTGATTTTTTTTGGTAGATTTTGGAACCCAAATCAAGCAAAAAAATTTATAGGCTTTCTATGGCCCACAATTGGGGAGAGAGAGAGAGATGGCACACCCAGGAGTCAAGACTGGCACACAAGCAGAAGGGGCAATATGAATCTCCCACAGATTTTTTTTTTTTTTTTTTTTTCATGGAGACTTGAGAGAAAAAAAAATACAAAAAAAATGATTTTTTTCAGGAATAATTTAGAAACCAAAGAAAATAAAATGATTGTTTCAGGGAGAATTTAGAAAACAAATAAAACAAAAAATAGGCTTTCTAGGGCCCACTGAGTGACAGATGACGCACACAGGAGTCAGGAGTGGCACACAAGCCCAGAGGCCAATATTAATCTCCCACTGATTGATTTAGTGATTTTTTTTGGTAGATTTTGGAACCCAAATCAAGCAAAAAAATTAATAGGCTTTCTATGGCCCACAATTGGGGAGAGAGAGAGAGATGGCACACCCAGGAGTCAAGACTGGCACACAAGCAGAAGGGGCAATATGAATCTCCCACAGATTTTTTTTTTTTTTTTTTTCAGGGAGACTTGAGAGAAAAAAAAATACAAAAAAAATGATTTTTTTCAGGAATAATTTAGAAACCAAAGAAAATAAAATGATTGTTTCAGGGAGAATTTAGAAAACAAATAAAACACAAAATAGGCTTTCTAGGGCCCACTGAGTGACAGATGACGCACACAGGAGTCAGGAGTGGCACACAAGCCCAGAGGCCAATATTAATCTCCCACTGATTGATTTAGTGATTTTTTTTGGTAGATTTTGGAACCCAAATCAAGCAAAAAAATTAATAGGCTTTCTATGGCCCACAATTGGGGAGAGAGAGAGAGATGGCACACCCAGGAGTCAAGACTGGCACACAAGCAGAAGGGGCAATATGAATCTCCCACAGATTTTTTTTTTTTTTTTTTTCAGGGAGACTTGAGAGAAAAAAAAATACAAAAAAAATGATTTTTTTCAGGAATAATTTAGAAACCAAAGAAAATAAAATGATTGTTTCAGGGAGAATTTAGAAAACAAATAAAACAAAAAATAGGCTTTCTAGGGCCCACTGAGTGACAGATGACGCACACAGGAGTCAGGAGTGGCACACAAGCCCAGAGGCCAATATTAATCTCCCACTGATTGATTTAGTGATTTTTTTCAGGTAGATTTTGGAACCCAAATCAAGCAAAAAAATTAATAGGCTTTCTATGGCCCACTATTTGTGAGAGAGATGGCACGCTCAGGACTGGCACACAAGCCCAGAGGCCAATATTAATCTCCCATTTTTTTTTTCCAGGGAAAATTTATAAACCCAATAAAAAAAATAATAATAAATAGGCTTTCTATGGCCCACTATCTGAGAGAGAGAGATGGCACGCTTAGGACTGGCACAAAAGCCCAAAGCCCAATATTAATCTCCCACTGATTGATTTAATGATTTTTTCAGGTAGAATTTAGAACCCAAATCAAGCAAAAAAATTAATAGGCTTTCTATGGCCCACTGAGTGAGAGATGGCACACACAGGAGTAAGGAGTGGCACACAAGCCCTGAGGCCAATATTTTTCTCCCACTGATTGATTGATTGATTTTTTCAGGTAGAATTAGGAACCCAAATCAACCCAAAAAATAAATAGGCTTTCTATGGCCCACTATTTGTGAGAGAGATGGCACGCTCAGGACTGGCACACAAGCCCAGAGGCCAATATTAATCTCCCACTTTTTTTTTTTTTCCAGGGAAAATTTATAAACCCAATAAAAAAAATAATAATAAATAGGCTTTCTATGGCCCACTATCTGAGAGAGAGAGATGGCACTCTTAGGACTGGCACACAAGCCCAAAGGCCAATATTAATCTCCCACTGATTGATTGATTGATTTTTTCAGGTAGAATTATGAACCCAAATCAACCAAAAAAATAAATAGGCTTTCTATGGCCCACTATTTGTGAGAGAGATGGCACGCTCAGGACTGGCACACAAGCCCAGAGGCCAATATTAATCTCCCACTTTTTTTTTTTTCCAGGGAAAATTTATAAACCCAATAAAATAATAAAAAAATAGGCTTTCTATGGCCCACTATCTGAGAGAGAGAGAGAGATGGCACGCTTAGGACTGGCACACAAGCCCAAAGGCCAATATTAATCTCCCACTGATTGATTTATTGATTTTTTCAGGTAGAATTTAGAACCCAAATCAAGCAAAAAAATTAATAGGCTTTCTATGGCCCACTGAGTGAGAGATGGCACACACAGGAGTAAGGAGTGGCACACAAGCCCTGAGGCCAATATTTTTCTCCCACTGATTGATGTTGTGATTTTTTCTGGTAGATTTTGGAACCCAAATCAAGCAAAAAAATAAATAGGCTTTCTATGGCCCACTGAGTGAGAGATGACACAGACAGAGATGGCACTCTAGCAGAAATGTCAATCTTAATCTCCCACAAAAAAAAAAAAAAAAAAAAAAAGGAACTGTCCTTCAATTACTATCTCCCTGCAGTAATCTCAGCCAGGTATGGCAGGCAGCAATAAGGAGTGGACTGATGCACAAATTAAATAAAAAGTGTGGACAAACAAACAAGATAGCTGTGCAGAAAGGAAGGAACAAGAGGATTTGTGCTTTGAAAAAAGCAGTTGGTTTGCACAGCGGCGTACACACAGCAATGCAGCTATCAGGGAGCCTTCTAGGGCAGCCCAATGAGCTACAGCGCTGAGGAAAAAAAAAAAAAAAAGGAGCTTCCACTGTCCCTGCACACCGAAGGTGGTGTTGGGCAGTGGAAATCGCTACAGCACAAGCGGTTTTGTGGTTAATGGACCCTGCCTAACGCTATCCCTGCTTCTGACGAAGCGGCAGCAACCTCTCCCTAAGCTCAGATCAGCAGCAGTAACATGGCGGTCGGCGGGAACTATAGCCCCTGTGACGCCGCAGACAGCAAGCCAATCACTGCAATGCCCTTCTCTAAGATGGTGGGGACCAGGACCTATGTCATCACGCTGCCCACACTCTGCGTTTACCTTCATTGGCTGAGAAATGGCGCTTTTCGCGTCATTGAAACGCGACTTTGGCGCGAAAGTCGCGTACCGCATGGCCGACCACGCACAGGGGTCGGATCGGGTTTCATGAAACTCGACTTCGCCAAAAGTCGGCGACTTTTGAAAATGTTCGACCCGTTTCGCTCAACCCTACTCTGCACCATTCATTATGGCCCCATTGATGCTCCATAGAAATCTGTGCCATATAGAATGCTCTGCACTGTTCATTATGGCCCCATAGATGCTCCACATAAAGCTGTGCCCCATATGCGGTATATTGCTCTGCACCGTTCATTATGGCCCCATAGATGCTCCATATAAAGATGTGCCATATATAATGCTCTGCACCATTCATTATGGCCCCATGGATGCTCCACATAAAGCTGTGCCATATATAACGCTCTGCACCGTTCATTATGGCTCCATAGATGCTCCACATAAAGCTGTGCCCCCTATATATAATGCTCTGCACCGTTCATTATGGCCCCATGGATGCTCCATAGAAATCTGTGCCATATAGAATGCTCTGCACCGTTCATTATGGCCCCATAGATGCTCCACATAAAGCTGTGCCCCATATGCGGTATATTGCTCTGCACCGTTCATTATGGCCCCATAGATGCTCCATATAAAGATGTGCCATATATAATGCTCTGCACCATTCATTATGGCCCCATGGATGCTCCATAGAAATCTGTGCCATATAGAATGCTCTGCACCGTTCATTATGGCCCCATAGATGCTCCACATAAAGCTGTGCCATATATGCTCCGCACCGTTCATTATGGCCCCATAGATGCTCCTTATAAAGCTGTGCCCATATATAATGCTCTGCACCGTTCATTATGGCCCCATAGATGCTCCACATAAAGCTGTGCCATATATAACGCTCTGCACCGTTCATTATGGCTCCATAGATGCTCCTTATAAAGCTGTGCCCATATATAATGCTCTGCACCGTTCATTATGGCCCCATAGATGCTCCTTATAAAGCTGTGCCATATATGCTCTGCACCATTCATTATGGCCCCATAGATGCTCCATATAAAGCTGTCCAATATATAATGCTGCTGCAATAAAGAAAAAATCACATACTCACCTCTCTTGCTCAGGACGCCGGCGCTTTCAATATTTACCTGCTCCTCGTGTGGCTCTGTCTCCAGCACTGATGCTCAGCAGAGGGCGCACACTGACTACGTCACTGCGCCCTCTAACCTGAGCATCACTGCCAGAGGACTTTGGAGACGGAGCCGCAGCGGAGCGAGGAGCAGGTAAATATCGCACAGTGCTCCCCTCCCCGTATATTTACCTGCTACCGGTGCGGACCCTGCAGTCCCGTCTTTTCCCGGCACTGCATCTTCTTCCTGTATTGAGCGGTCACAGTTGCCGCTCATTTTCAGTCATGAATATGCGGCTCCACCTCTATGGGAGGTGGAGCCGCATATTCATTACTGAAATGAGCGGTACCATGTGACCGCTCAATGCAGGATGAAGATGCAGCAACGGGAGAAGCCGGGATTGCAGGGACCGCGCCAGAGCAGGTAAGTATAACTAGACAGCCCCCGCCCCCCCTCCCCTGCCGACCCCCGGGTGTGACTCGAGTATAAGCCGAGAGGGGGACTTTCAGCCCAAAAAAAGGGCTGAAAATCTCGGCTTATACTCGAGTATATACGGTATGTTAAAAAATGTGAAAAAGTATTTAGCTGCAGAAAATTTGCCATGCGCATGCATGTGTGTCAGTGCCATATTCAACAACACCCCTCATTGATAATCATTTGCAATTGTACCTGTAGATTAAATACACTTCATTTCCTCCACCAGCACTCTCCCTGATGAAGAAGTAATAAAGCGGTGTTAGAGTGATGTGAGTGTACTCAGTTTCCTGTTGTCTATGAAATATTACTTCATACCCCAATTTCTAACAGAGCTATTATTTAATACATATTTATTCTACTTTTTGATACATTTTGTAGGTTTCTCTGTGTTTTAGTATTTAAGGTCTTATACCTGTATATTGTGTTCTTGGTATTTCCTTCTTTTATAGGATTGGCCATAAAGGAATTCATATAGTGTTGTAAAACTATAACATTAGCTGTGAAAACAAAAAATTAAAAAGTTTCCACTAAAATAAAGATTTAGGCTGGTTTCACACTTACATTTTGCTGGCCTGCATATGGCTGCGTAATCCTCGTTTAAGCTCCGCCTATGCTCTGTCACATTTTGACGTGCCCGCCAACCGCATGGGAACACAAAAAGTTGCGTTCCCGTGCAGTCGGCAGGCACGTCAAAATGCCACATGGGGGCGAATCCACATACAATGCATGTCCCTGCATACTCAATGTTAAAAATAGGTATGCAGGACGATGCAAGATGCATGCGGAAGTAGGCGGAGTGTGGGCGGAGCAAAGGCGGAGCTAAACAGGGAATGTACGGAGCCATACGCAGACCAGCCAAACGCAGGTGTGAAACCAACCTTAGCTCCAAATTTATAATTTCCACATTGGATAATAGGAGAAAATGGAGCCCATAAATTGTTATATAATTTTTACTGAATGTGGCAGTACCCCATATGTGGTTGTACACTACTGTTTGAGCACACGACATGGACCATATGGGAAGCAGTGCTACTTTACTTTGACAATGCAGATTCTATTTGAATAGTTTGTGGGCTCTACTAGCTGAGCCTCTGCGGTGCCTGATCACCAGAAATCCCTCCTATTACCCCATAGTACTTCACTGCTTAAGGATTTCATCTGGGGTGTAGTGAGTATTTTGAACTACCAGATGCATCACGGAATTTTATAACATTGGGATGTGCAAATATAACATTTTAGTGGTAAAATTGGAATTTTTTTATTAGCTGCAAATCTATCAGTTACATGAGGGTTAATAGGTAAAACTGGACCTCACAATACGTTGTGCAATTTCTCCCAAATTCGGTAATGCCCAATAATTTGTCAGAGAACTAGTTAGGCCATTTGTCAGTGCTAAAAAAGAAGGCGCTCTATTTGGCATTTGGAGCACAGATTTTGCTAGAAAAGTTTGTGGGCAACATTTGCAGAGCGCCTTAGGCTACTTTCACACTAGCGTTAACTGCAATCCGCCGCAATGCGTCGTTTTGCAGAAAAAACGCATCCTGCAAAAGTGCTTGCAGGATGCGTTTTTTCCCCATAGACTTGTATTGACGATGCATTGCGACGGATTGCCACACGTCGCATCCGTCGTGCGACGGATATGTCGTGCTTCTGCGGACCGTCGGGAGCAAAAAACGGACCGCTTTTTCTGACCGCACATGCGCGGCCGGAACTCCGCCCCCACCTCCCCGCACCTTACAATGGGGCAGCGGATGCGCCGGAGAAATGCATCCGCTGCCTCCGTTGTGCAATGCGTTAAACGCTAGCGTCGGAATCTCTCCCCGACGCATTGCGACGGGGAGATTCCGACGCTAGTGTGAAAGTAGCCTAAGATGCCAGAGCAGCAGAAAAAGTGATCCTGTTGTAGAAATTGCACCTCTCAATGAATTCATCTATGCCGTGGTTATTTTGTAACACCCCCTCCAGGCTTTATTCTAGATAATTGCAAATATGCCAATTTAGTGCCCATACATTGTTCTCCCATACAATATAGAGCCCTTATATATTGTAGTGCCCCATACATTGTGCCCAGCTTGTGCTTCTGGCAATATTCACCCAATAAATTATGAATTGGGCTCTCCACACTACAATAACGCCAAACATGTGGACACTTATTGCTGTGGGGTTCAGAAGGAAGAGGATATTTGGTATTGGAGTGCAAATTTCACTGGATTTTATTTGAGGGTGTGTTAGGGACTTGTCACTGTTCCAAGGTGTTTGTTCTACCAGTAACATGGGAACCCCTATATTTCCAGTGATAGATGATGAATTTGAATTTGAATGGGGACTGCTTTTGTGTGGGATAAGTTATAGTTTTCATTGGTAACATTTTGGGACGCACAATTTTTTTGATTGTTTCCAAAATAAGGTGGTATCACATTCTTGTTTTCTAGGCTGAGCACTTGCATCGGGATTTCCGTGTAAAATTCATAAAAATGCAGTTCAGACCCCTGATGGAACCAAACACCATAATGAGGCAGATAGAGACACTTTGGAGTCATTATGGCACCTGTTCCAGTAGTATGCATCTTTTTAGGTGTTCACAGAATTGTAATCGACCACATTTGTGCTCTAAAATACCGCCTAAAATAACATTACACTATTGGAACAAAGACACCAGACGGAGTCCAAAGTGACTTCATCTGCCTCATAAGTGAGTGGTTCCATTCGGGGGTTTTGTCTGTATTGCAGTTTTGGGGATTTACACGGAAACCCCGATATTAACTAAGCAAGAGAGAGTGGCCAAAAGGCCAGAACAAACGACCAAACAGTCCGTATATATCAAAATGACTTTATTGAAAAAAATACAAAGGATAAAATGGACATAGTGCAAGGGAATGACAACCATTGCCAAAAAGTACGAAAAAGCTAGTGCGGACGGGCATGTAAGACCCCCACATCAGATGTATAAATGCTGTGTATGATGAAACTTACACCATAAAAATCGGGTATAAGAAATAGACTGTATAATACTAATATGTACGTAACAGGTGAAACCGACTATAACTGGGAAATCTCATGCTACTAGTACGCAGACACACCAAAATTGGAGATAACATATTGCACACATGAGAATCTACGGGAAAATTCCCCCACAATCCCAGTAAGTACAACCATTTGTACAAAGATTACATACCACAGCACTGTGATGTGAGGGTGTAACAGGGCCGTCCGCACTCCCCAACAATCGTTTCGGACCCAGCGAAGAGCACAGGGTAAGGCCTCTTTCCCAAGTCCTGATATTTCCAGTACCGGAAAAAATGGTCCCGGAGATGTCCGTGTGTGTAATACTTGCGGCTCATGAGTGGTAACTGTGTGACACCCGTGTGCCCCATAAGTACCTCATGGCCGGCCGCCAGGGAAGAAGTGCTACAGAAAGCGCTGTTCCCTGGTGGCGGGTGCTGAAGATGGCTCTCATCATTCTCCCCTGCTCTGCCGGTGATTGGCGCTAGCAGAAGAGAAGGATGAGAGTTATATTAAAGTCAAAACGATGACAAAAGGTGGGGACTTTTGTGACTATTACTCCCATTATCTGACACCTGCTGCCGCTAATAATAGTGACAGCAGGAGCAGATGATCTGGGTATTCCTTAGCCGCCGCCTGATATATAACTAAATAAATGTATGAAAAACCCGACGTGGATTCCCCCCTATTTTCTTTAACAACCAGGAAAAACTCACAGCTGAGGGCTGCAACCCTCAACTGTCAGCTTCAGCAAAGTTGGTTATGAAGAATAGAGGGGTCCTCACACTGTTTTTAAGTTATTTAAATAAATAGTTTTAAACAATGGTGTGGGGTCCCCCCATTTTTGACAACCAGCCTTGATAACGCTCACAGCTAGGGGCTAGTATTCTCAGGCTGGTAAGGGGCCATTAATATAGGCCCCCCAGCCTAAAAACAGCAGTCCGCAGCTGTCCAGAAAAGGCACATCTATTCGATGCGCCAATTCTGGTGCTTTGTCTGGGTATTCCCACTTGCCCTGTAGCGGTGGCAAGTGGGGTTCATATTTGTGGGGTTGATGTCACCTTTGTATTGTCAGGTGATATCAAGCCAATGGCTTAGTAATGTTATTAGACATCTATCCATTACTAATCCTATAGTTAAATTGTAAATAAAGACACAGCCAGAATAAAGTCCTTTAATTGAAATAATGACACAGACTCCTTTAATATTCTCAATTAAACCGTGCTTACGGCCTTTCCTAATTCCACCAAAGCCCTCATTTTCCTGTAATAAAAATAAATAAAAATAAAATAAAAAAAAACAATATAACATACCTGTCGGTTGTTCTGTCCTACGCTGTAATCCTTGTGTGGAGGCTAAATAGTTTTCAACCTGGAGGGTGCCAAGATGCTACCGTCCAGGCTGAGAACCACTGGTGAATGAGCTGCTGCAAGTGCAGCCTCAGTGACTTCACTGAGGCTGAGATCCCAGCCGGCCTGAACTGTGGTGACCTCAGGACCGTGGGAAAAAGTCAGTGATGACGTCACCTCAGTTCAAGGTCAGTGTCTTCACAGCAGATCACCAAGGGAGATCACCTCCTCTTCCTTTGGTACATCTTATAAGTTTTAGGACTCAAGTGATGTCATTATTGTGGATTAATACATGCAAGACGTTGCGCCGGGACTACTAATTAGAAGATGCAAAGGCATGAAGAGGTACAGTGCAGGAATCTGGTCGGCCGCCATGGACTATAAACGTCGCTGCTGGGCAAGGGTCATGCAAATCTTTTTGATTATCTCTATAGCCACCCAAAAAGGTTTAATCAATAGGAAATAGTGACATCATATATAGCAGTACTTCTCAATCTACAAGGCACCATCTAGCTGATGAGGCACAGCTAATGAGGGAGTTTAAATAGGAGTGATCAGTGCTGCACAATTCTTTCCGTGACAGCAGCAATTTCAAGTTTAACAACATAATTGATTTATTCTATACTTTTCATAATGTTAATATGGTTTTAGAAAAAAACAACTGAAAAATATTTTTAATTGTAGTATGGACTTCCATTACATATGATGTGACCAAGTAGAAAAAGCGTTGGTCAATAGTCTATATTAAAATGTAACAGTAGATTTTGTTTCACTTAATGGAGTACTTTCGCAACAAGAAGTTAATATGCACATAGTGATAGGTAATAACTTTTAGATACGTGGAAGTCTGACCAATGAGATTCTATTAATAAGAATGGGCCGCTTTATTGTACAATTATTCTAGTAGCTCCATAAACAATGAATGGAGTGGTAGTCAAGTGTGTGCACTCCCGCTTCATTCAGATGTGTGACAAAAAGTGCCCTGTTCTGGCCAATGGTGAAGGTCTTGGGTCAGACGCTCACTGATCTAGAGGTTATTGCCTATCCTGGGGTTGGACAATGACTTCTTGTTCCTGGAAAGATATGTTCATTGGGATAAAAATTGTTTTCAGCACCTGCATTTTTAGTTTTATCATCCTCTTTGAGCCCTGTTTTTAAGGGTCCGGTCACAGCTATGACTGGGCAGTTAACTTACAGGGTTACAGTCTGTTTAGAAAGGATCGTAAAAATCGGAGAGGAGGAGGGGTTTGTCTCTATGTAAAGTCTTGTCTAAAGTCCACTTTAAGGGAGGATATTAGCGAAGGGAATGAGGATGTCGAGTCCATATGGGTTGAAATTCATGGAGGGAAAAATGGTAACAAAATTCTCATTGGGGTCTGTTACAAACCCCCAAATATAACAGAAAGCATTGAAAGTCTACTTCTAAAGCAGATAGATGAAGCTGCAACCCATAATGAGGTCCTGGTTATGGGGGACTTTAACTACCCGGATATTAACTGGGAAACAGAAACCTGTGAAACCCATAAAGGCAACAGGTTTCTGCTAATAACCAAGAAAAATTATCTTTCACAATTGGTGCAGAATCCAACCAGAGGAGCAGCACTTTTAGACCTAATACTATCTAATAGACCTGACAGAATAACAAATCTGCAGGTGGTCGGGCATTTAGGAAATAGCGACCACAATATTGTGCAGTTTCACCTGTCTTTCACTAGGGGGACTTGTCAGGGAGTCACAAAAACATTGAACTTTAGGAAGGCAAAGTTTGACCAGCTTAGAGATGCCCTTAATCTGGTAGACTGGGACAATATCCTCAGAAATGAGAATACAGATAATAAATGGGAAATGTTTAAGAACATCCTAAATAGGCAGTGTAAGCGGTTTATACCTTGTGGGAATAAAAGGACTAGAAATAGGAAAAACCCAATGTGGCTAAACAAAGAAGTAAGACAGGCAATTAACAGTAAAAAGAAAGCATTTGCACTACTAAAGCAGGATGGCACCATTGAAGCTCTAAAAAACTATAGGGAGAAAAATACTTTATCTAAAAAACTAATTAAAGCTGCCAAAAAGGAAACAGAGAAGCACATTGCTAAGGAGAGTAAAACTAATCCCAAACTGTTCTTCAACTATATCAATAGTAAAAGAATAAAAACTGAAAATGTAGGCCCCTTAAAAAATAGTGAGGAAAGAATGGTTGTAGATGACGAGGAAAAAGCTAACATATTAAACACCTTCTTCTCCACGGTGTTCACGGTGGAAAATGAAATGCTAGGTGAAATCCCAAGAAACAATGAAAACCCTATATTAAGGGTCACCAATCTAACCCAAGAAGAGGTGCGAAACCGGCTAAATAAGATTAAAATAGATAAATCTCCGGGTCCGGATGGCATACACCCACGAGTACTAAGAGAACTAAGTAATGTAATAGATAAACCATTATTTCTTATTTTTAGTGACTCTATAGCGACAGGGTCTGTTCCGCAGGACTGGCGCATAGCAAATGTGGTGCCAATATTCAAAAAGGGCTCTAAAAGTGAACCTGGAAATTATAGGCCAGTAAGTCTAACCTCTATTGTTGGTAAAATATTTGAAGGGTTTCTGAGGGATGTTATTCTGGATTATCTCAATGAGAATAACTGTTTAACTCCATATCAGCATGGGTTTATGAGAAATCGCTCCTGTCAAACCAATCTAATCAGTTTTTATGAAGAGGTAAGCTATAGACTGGACCACGGTGAGTCATTGGACGTGGTATATCTCGATTTTTCCAAAGCGTTTGATACCGTGCCGCACAAGAGGTTGGTACACAAAATGAGAATGCTTGGTCTGGGGGAAAATGTGTGTAAATGGGTTAGTAACTGGCTTAGTGATAGAAAGCAGAGGGTGGTTATAAATGGTATAGTCTCTAACTGGGTCGCTGTGACCAGTGGGGTACCGCAGGGGTCAGTATTGGGACCTGTTCTCTTCAACATATTCATTAATGATCTGGTAGAAGGTTTACACAGTAAAATATCGATATTTGCAGATGATACAAAACTATGTAAAGCAGTTAATACAAGAGAAGATAGTATTCTGCTACAGATGGATCTGGATAAGTTGGAAACTTGGGCTGAAAGGTGGCAGATGAGGTTTAACAATGATAAATGTAAGGTTATACACATGGGAAGAGGGAATCAATATCACCATTACACACTGAACGGGAAACCACTGGGTAAATCTGACAGGGAGAAGGACTTGGGGATCCTAGTTAATGATAAACTTACCTGGAGCAGCCAGTGCCAGGCAGCAGCTGCCAAGGCAAACAGGATCATGGGGTGCATTAAAAGAGGTCTGGATACACATGATGAGAGCATTATACTGCCTCTGTACAAATCCCTAGTTAGACCGCACATGGAGTACTGTGTCCAGTTTTGGGCACCGGTGCTCAGGAAGGATATAATGGAACTAGAGAGAGTACAAAGGAGGGCAACAAAATTAATAAAGGGGATGGGAGAACTACAATACCCAGATAGATTAGCGAAATTAGGATTATTTAGTCTAGAAAAAAGACGACTGAGGGGCGATCTAATAACCATGTATAAGTATATAAGGGGACAATACAAATATCTCGCTGAGGATCTGTTTATACCAAGGAAGGTGACGGGCACAAGGGGGCATTCTTTGCGTCTGGAGGAGAGAAGGTTTTTCCACCAACATAGAAGAGGATTCTTTACTGTTAGGGCAGTGAGAATCTGGAATTGCTTGCCTGAGGAGGTGGTGATGGCAAACTCAGTCGAGGGGTTCAAGAGAGGCCTGGATGTCTTCCTGGAGCAGAACAATATTGTATCATACAATTATTAGGTTCTGTAGAAGGACGTAGATCTGGGTATTTATTATGATGGAATATAGGCTGAACTGGATGGACAAATGTCTTTTTTCGGCCTTACTAACTATGTTACTATGTACTATGTTACACAGACCGACCGGTGACACGATACGACTGGCAATCGTTAAACTTTCACCAACCAGTTGGCAGTCGTTTAAATGCTTACTTACACAGGCAGACCAAAGTAAATGATGAGCTCTGAGTAATCTACACTAGGACGCTCAGCACGCATAAGAGGCCATTGTTCTCAGCCGTGCGAGTACGGTGACGCTCCTAGAATGCTATATAGAAGATCATTTTCACCTCATTCAGTGGCTGATCGGCAGCCTGTTTACAAGGCAAGATTATTGTGAAAGGAGTGTTTGTAACTACTCTCGTTCATGATTATTTTGTTTAAATGCCCCTTAAGATGGATGTTTGATAGGGGTTTTTCACTTTTGACAATCATTTTTGTTAGGAATATCATCATGAAATAAGCTGATCACTGGCTGTCTGAATATTGACAAATGCAGAAAGCAGCTGTCATCTGCCTGGAAACTTGTCAGCAAGTGTTCAATTTACCTTCAGTGCCACCATAGGGAAAATAAAAATTATCAAACTGAAAAGGTTGTGGCCATAATGCAGCTTACACTGAATCCACCACACCAGGGACCCTCTTTGTTATTTAAGAGATGTGGACTGTCTTACCATGTTCTTGCCCCCTGGAGAAACAAACGCACTGTGTGAATACCGTCGTGTGGTTATATATGTGAAAGTATAGTGTGTCTAATGTAATGAGATATAATGTATTATGGTGATGTACAGTATATAAAGTGTAAGAGCATAATGTGAATATAGCAATATAGCATAAGAATTAGCTTAGGACAGCATAGGATATAGAACAGGTTAGCACATAAAACATGAAATGGTTGTTAGGTTTAGCCCAGTGGGTGGGCACTAGTGCTGATAAGGTGGACACTTCCTGGTTAGAGGGAGTGTGGAAGAGAGTTCAGGTCCAGGTGGGCTGGGTTGCTAGGGGCATCATAGGCCAAACTTTCAGGGCAGTGGATGGCAAAATGCAGATCCCTGATGGACAGGCCAACGAAGTCTGGAACCTAGAGCTCGAGAAAAGTACCATGGAGCAGGCCTGGCCTTCTGACATCACGAGGCCGATGTACAGCTAATTACATGAGAGGCAGGTGTCAGAAGTGGATAACAACTCCCTGAGGCTGAAGGAGTCAGCGGGCTTGGGGGTAGTCCAGAATGAACGTGTGGCAGAACAGAAGACGAGATGTGCTAAGGAGGAAGGAACTGTGAATTGCTGTGCCCTACCCCACCTGATGAACTTAGACTTGGGGTCCCATGCATTGTGTGCAGCAGCTCCTGAGGACACAAGCTTGGAGGCAGTGGAGACCTGCAGCCTACAAGTGAGTGTGATGCACCCTACACCCTACAACTCACTGAGACTGGAACAACCCTTGTCTGTAAAGTGCCAGAGCACAACTGGACAGCAACTTGGTTGCGACTACCGCCCTGGAGCACTTTATATTATCACTCTCTACTATGCTTAATTGATAAAGATTTCTAATTGAGGAACATATTTATCTATTACGGATACCTCATTTGAAATTTTTTATATATAAGAAAACAAACAAGTGCTTTGGAACCTGTTTCTTGGTTTGTAGTTCGTTGCAGTTTTGTATGTATCTTTGTTAAAGCCAAAGTCAATGCCCTGAAAGTGTTTTGGAGAAAAAAAATTCTAAATCGAACTATGAGAAATAGGCCAAATCACTATGTAACAGAGGAGCGCAGCCTCTGCTCTTTCCATGTCCTGCATTTTGCACATACCGCAATACATAAATAATACATGTTATAGATTTGAAATACTTTCTCTTTCATTCACCTCCAGGTGCTTTACCTGAAGTGTTTCCAGATAACAGTGATACATTATATGCATGCCACGATATATCAGAAAGTAGATGCCACTAATAACATCTCTAAAGTAACAGAGGCACTGAGAATGGGTTACTTTTATTTAAAATGTATGAAACTTTACATATTACAACAATATACCGTATTTTGGGGTTTATAAGACGCATTCCAAATTTTGAGGAGAAAAATAGGAAAACATTTTTTTTTAATAAAATGATGGTGCTTCTTACAATCCATGCCACTTATTGCTTACCAGCTGCAGTGATGCGGGGTCCCAAGGTCGCTACTGGAGGAGGCATACTGGAGCATTGCTGCAGGCTGCAGGCTGGGATGAGGGGGTGTTTGGATCTGCGCCCCTGCAGGTGTTCGGCGGTGCGGGCGCTCCGCCGACATTTTACTGTACATTTAAAATAAAAAACTCTAATCACCCCCTATTTATTTTATTAAGAATAAAGAGATGACAAAAATTATCTTATTTTCTATCACTGCATCTATAGTAGTCCAATCTGTCAAAATCTAAAATTAATTACCCCTACGAAAAAGATATTAATAGAAAAGTATGTAGAGCGTAGTTCACTGCACACTTGTGTTTCAAGGATGCAAGGAATTTATTCCATGTGTAGCATGGCCAGACCCGCTAGACTTAGGCACGGGATCGCCTCCTCTTCATTGTGCACACAGTGACATTGCAAAAAAAAACCTAGAAGGGTTATATCCTTGTCACAATTATCCATGCACATAACCTTGATGTTTTTTTTTTACACATCTACCTAATGTCTACACATGGAATAAATTCCTTGCATCTTTGAATTAGGAGTGTGCGGTCAATCACTCTCTACATGTACCTGAGGCTCGCCATCGCCGTTCCACCAGCACCTCGAAATATTGACTGTGTGAACACCAATTCTCCCTCCACACATAAACAGAAAAATAATCAGAATGCTAGAATTATGGCTTTTCAGTCTCCTCACCTCCCTTGAAAATAAATACCGTATATACTCGAGTATAAGCCGAGATTTTCAGCCCACATTTTTGGGCTGAAAGTGCCCCTCTCGGCTTATACTCAAGTCACAGTCTGTGGCAGGGTCGGCGGGTGAGGGGGAGAGGTCTGAGGCATACTTACCTAGTCCCGGCGATCCTGACGCTCCCCCTGCCCGTCACACTGTCTTCGGGTGCCGCAGCTCTTCCCCTGTACAGCGGTCACGTGGGACCGCTCATTAAACTTATGAATATGGACTCCACTCCCATAGAGGTGGAGCCGCATATTAATTCCTCTAATGAGCGGTGCCAGTGACCGCTGACAGATGAAGAGCTGCGGCACCCGAAGACAGTGTGACAGGCAGGGGGAGCGTCAGGATCGCCGGGAGCAGGTAAGTATGTCATATTTACCTGTCCACGATCCACACGCCGGGCGCCGCTCCATCTTCCTGGCGTCTCTCCGCTCTGACTGTGCAGGTCAGAGGGCGCGATGATGCATATAGTGTGCGCGGCGCCATCTGCCTGATCAGTCAGCGCAGAGACGCCGGGACCGGACGCCGGGAGCTGCAAGCAAGAAAGGTGAGTATGTGTTTTTTTTTTATTGCAGCAGCAGCATTATATATGGCACAGCTTTATAAGGAGCATCTATGGGGCCAAACTGAACGGTGCAGAGCATATAGGGCACAGATTTATAAGGAGCATCTATAGGGCCATAATGAACGGTGCAGAACATATATGGTACAGCTTTATAAGGAGCATCTATGGGGCCATAATGAACGGTGCAGAGCATTGTATATGGGGCACAGCTTTATATGGAGCATCTATGGGGCCATAATGAACGGTGCAGAGCATTATATGTGGCACAGCTATATATGGATAATCTATGGGGCAATAATCAATGGTATGGAGCATTAAATATGGCACAGCTTTATATGGAGCATCTATGGGGCCAAACTGAATGGTGCAGAGCATATAGGGCACAGCTTTATAATGAGCATCTATGGGGCCAAACTGAACAGTGCAGAGCATATAGGGCACAGCTTTATAATGAGCATCTATGGGGCCAAACTGAACGGTGCACAGCATATAGGGCACAGCTTTATAATGAGCATCTATGGGGCCAAACTGAACGGTGCAGAGCATATAGGGCACAGCTTTATAATGAGCATCTATGGGGCCAAACTGAACGGTGCAGAGCACTATATGGCACAGATTTATGTGGAGCATCTATGGGGCCAAACTGAACGGTGCAGAGCATATAGGGCACAGCTTTATAAGGAGCATCTATGGGGCCATAATGAACGGTGCAGAGCATATATGGCACAGATTTATAAGGAGCATCTATAGGGCCAAACTGAACGGTGCAGAGCATATATGGCACAGCTTTATAATGAGCATCTATGGGGCCAAACTGAATGGTGCAGAGCATATAGGGCACAGATTTATAAGGAGCATCTATAGGGCAATAATTAACGGTGCAGAGCATATATGGCACAGCTTTATAAGGAGCATCTATGGGGCCATAATGAACGGTGCAGAGCATTCTATATGGCACAGCTTTATAAGGAGCATCTATGGGGCCATAATGAACGGTGCAGAGCATATATGGCACAGCTTTATAAGGAGCATCTATAGGGCCATAATTAACGGTGCAGAGCATTGTATATGGGGCACAGCTTTATATGGAGCATCTATGGGGCCATAATGAACGGTGCAGAGCATTATATGGGGCACAGCTATATATGGATAATCTATGGGGCAATAATCAATGGTATAGAGCATTATATATGGCACAGCTTTATATGGAGCATCTATTTTTATTTTTGAAATTCACCGGTAGCTGCTGCATTTTCCACCCTAGGCTTATACTCGAGTCAATAAGTTTTCCCAGTTTTTTGTGGCAAAATTAGGGGGGTCGGCTTATACTCGGGTCGGCTTATACTCGAGTATATACGGTAAATAAAATGCTAAAAAACATTGTATTTACCCCAAAATTATGTAAATAAAACTATCAGTTCATGATTCAAAAAACAATTTCCATTGACAAAGAAATTAAAAGGTAATGGGTCTTAAAAAAATGGTACCGCAAAAAATCAAATTTTATTTCTTAATTAATGATTTCTTTCTCAACTGTAAAGAAAAATATAAATATAAGTCTGCCATTGCTATACTAGCGTAGAGAGTAAAGGTGACAGGTACTATACAATAAACGAAGTAAACAACCCACCCTCTTGAATTGTGTTAACTGTATGTTTATATTGCTCTGTGGGAAGGGGCATCAATTTGACTTTTGCTTCAGATAGCAGAAAAGATGGAATCGGTGCTGCCAGTCGTCCTCAGTTACATTGTTCACATGTCAGTTTCACATTGAAGTCACCAAGAAATTGGCTATGCATTGTGGTCCTAAACTTCATTCTTCCTTATCTTTTTGCAAATTCTCAGATGGGGAGGAGAGGAGTGATGTCACACCCATGTGAGCAGATCTCGCCCATATTTATTGCAGTTGTAATATAAGCTAGCCGTGCACTAGGTTTTCATGTGAAATGTCATCTGCTCCCCCTAATGTTTAACCTCTCTACCCCCGAAGGGGGTTTGCATGTTAATGACCAGGCCAATTTTTACAATTCTGACCGCTGTCAATTTATGAGGTAATAACTCTGGAACATTTCAACCGATCAAGGTGATTCTGACATTGTTTTTTGTGACATATTGTACTTCATAATAGTGGTAAAATTTATTTGCTATGGCTTGCATTTATTTGTGACAAAACGGAAATTTGGCGAAAATTTAGCAATTTTCCAACTTTGAATTTTAATGCCCTTAAATCACAGAGATATGTTACTCAAAATACTTAATAAGTAACATTTCCCATATGTCTACTTTACATCAGACCAATTTTGTAAAAACATTTTTTGTTAGGAAGTTATAAGGGTTAAGAGTAGGGTTGAGCGAAACGGGTCGGCCACTTTCAGAAGTCGCCGACTTTTGGCAAAGTCGGGTTTCATGAAACCCGACCCGACCCCTGTGTGGGGTCGGCCATGAAGTCGGCGATCTTCTGAATGTGGTATCGGAATTCTGATCCCGATTCCCGATATGTTTGCAATATCGGAAATCGGTATCGGAATCCATATTTAATGTAAAATAAAGAATTAAAATAAAAAATATTGCAATACTTACCCTCTGACGCGCCCTGGTACTAACCGGAACCTTCCTTCCTTCGAATCAGCGCTTCCAGGACCTGGTGGTGACGTCGCGGTGATGTCGCGGCTTGTGATTGGTCGCACGGCCGCCCATGTGACCGCTCGCGCGACCAATCACAAGCCGCGACGTCACCGCGACGTCACCGCCAGGTCCTGGAAGGGCTGATTCGAAGGAAGGAAGGCTGCTGGAAAGAAGCAGGGCGCGTCCGAGGGTGAGTATATTCCTATTAGGTATATACTCACCCTCGGACGGGCCCTGCTTCTTTCCGGCAGCCTTCCTTCCTAAGAATCAGCCCTTCCAGGACCTTCGGTGACGTCGCGGTGACGTCGCGGCTTGTGATTGGTCGCGCGAGCGGTCACATGGGCGGCCGCGTGACCAATCACAAGCCGCGACGTCACCGCGACATCACCGCCAGGTCCTGGAAGCGCTGATTCGAAGGAAGGAAGGTTCCGTTTAGTACCAGGGCGCGTCAGAGGGTAAGTATTGCGATATTTTTTATTTTAATTCTTTATTTTACACTTAAATATGGATCGCAGGGCCTGAAGGAGAGTTTCCGCTCCTTCAGACCCTGGGAACCATTGGAAACTGTTATGCAGTGCTATCAGGCAACACAGTGTGCAGTAATCAGCGCACATACAGTGATATGGCAATAACCCAAAAACAATAGAACAAGCTCTGAGACGTGGAATCTCTGCAGACTGCAATACCTGAACCTATCCTCACACAACTAAAAGCAGCAGTGGATTGCGCCTAACACTACCTATGCAACTCGGCACTGCCTGAGGAGCTGACTAGCCTGAAGATAGAAATACAAGCCTGACTTGCCTCAGAGAAATACCCCAAAGGAATAGGCAGCCCCCCACATATAATGACTGTTAGCAAGATGAAAAGACAAAACGTAGGAATGAAATAGATTCAGCAAAGTGAGGCCCGATATTCTAGACAGAGCGAGGATAGCAAAGAGAACTATGCAGTCTACAAAAAACCCTTAAGCAGAACCACGCAAAGGGGGGCAAAAAGACCCACCGTGCCGAACTAACGGCACGGCGGTGCACCCTTTGCGTCTCAGAGCTTCCAGCAAAAGAGAATAGCACAGCTGGACAGAAAAAACGGAAACAAAAACAAAGTAACACTTATCTAGCAGAGCAGCAGGCCACAGGAAAGATGCAGTAGCTCAGATCCAACACTGGAACATTGACAAGGAGCAAGGAAGACAGACTCAGGTGGAGTTAAATAGCAAGGCAGCCAACGAGCTCACCAAAACACCTGAGGGAGGAAGCCCAGAGGCTGCAATACCACTTGTGACCACAGGAGTGAATTCAGCCACAGAATTCACAACAGTACCCCCCCCTTGAGGAGGGGTCACTGAACCCTCACCAGAACCCCCAGGCCGACCAGGATGAGCCACATGAAAGGCACGAACAAGATCTGGAGCATGGACATCAGAGGCAAAAACCCAGGAATTATCCTCCTGAGCATAACCCTTCCATTTGACCAGATACTGGAGTTTCCGTCTAGAGACACGAGAATCCAAAATTTTCTCCACAATATACTCCAATTCCCCCTCCACCAAAACAGGGGCAGGAGGCTCCACAGATGGAACCATAGGTGCCACGTATCTTCTCAACAACGACCTATGGAATACATTATGTATGGAAAAGGAGTCTGGGAGGGTCAGACGAAAAGACACCGGATTGAGAATCTCAGAAATCCTATACGGACCAATAAAACGAGGTTTAAATTTAGGAGAGGAAACCTTCATAGGAATATGACGAGAAGATAACCAAACCAGATCCCCAACACGAAGTCGGGGACCCACACGGCGTCTACGATTAGCGAAAAGCTGAGCCTTCTCCTGGGACAAGGTCAAATTGTCCACTACCTGAGTCCAGATCTGCTGCAACCTGTCCACCACAGAATCCACACCAGGACAGTCCGAAGACTCAACCTGTCCTGAAGAGAAACGAGGATGGAACCCAGAATTGCAGAAAAATGGAGAGACCAAGGTAGCCGAGCTGGCCCGATTATTAAGGGCGAACTCAGCCAACGGCAAAAATGACACCCAATCATCCTGGTCAGCAGAAACAAAACATCTCAGATATGTTTCCAAGGTCTGATTGGTTCGTTCGGTCTGGCCATTAGTCTGAGGATGGAAGGCCAAGGAAAAAGATAGGTCAATGCCCATCCTACCACAAAAGGCTCGCCAGAACCTCGAGACAAACTGGGAACCTCTGTCAGAAACAATATTCTCAGGAATGCCATGCAAACGAACCACATGCTGGAAGAACAAAGGCACCAAATCAGAGGAAGGCAATTTAACCAAGGGCACCAGATGGACCATTTTAGAAAAGCGATCACAGACCACCCAAATGACCGACATCTTTTGAGAAACGGGAAGGTCAGAAATGAAATCCATCGAAATATGTGTCCAAGGCCTCTTCGGGACCGGCAAGGGCAAAAGCAACCCACTGGCACGTGAACAGCAGGGCTTAGCCCTAGCACAAATCCCACAGGACTGCACAAAAGCACGCACATCCCGTGACAGAGATGGCCACCAGAAGGATCTAGCCACTAACTCTCTGGTACCAAAGATTCCTGGATGACCAGCCAGCACCGAACAATGAAGTTCAGAGATAACTTTACTAGTCCACCTATCAGGGACGAACAGTTTCTCGGCCGGACAACGATCAGGTTTATTAGCCTGAAATTTCTGCAACACTCTCCGCAAATCAGGAGAGATGGCAGACACAATGACTCCTTCCTTGAGGATACTCGCCGGCTCAGATAACCCCGGAGAGTCGGGCACAAAACTCCTAGACAGAGCATCCGCCTTCACATTTTTAGAGCCCGGAAGGTACGAAATCACAAAATCAAAACGAGCAAAAAATAACGACCAACGGGCCTGTCTAGGATTCAAGCGCTTGGCAGACTCGAGATAAGTAAGATTCTTATGATCAGTCAATACCACCACGCGATGCTTAGCTCCCTCAAGCCAATGACGCCACTCCTCGAGTGCCCACTTCATGGCCAGCAACTCTCGGTTGCCCACATCATAATTACGCTCAGCAGCAGAAAATTTCCTGGAAAAGAAAGCACATGGTTTCAACACTGAGCAACCAGATCCTCTCTGTGACAAAACCGCCCCTGCTCCAATCTCAGAAGCATCAACCTCGACCTGGAACGGAAGAGAAACATCTTGTTGACACAACACAGGGGCACAGCAAAAACGACGCTTCAACTCCTGAAAAGCTTCCACGGCAGCAGAAGACCAATTAACCAAATCAGCACCCTTCTTGGTCAAATCGGTCAATGGTCTGGCAATGCTAGAAAAATTACAGATGAAGCGACGATAAAAATTAGCAAAGCCCAGGAATTTCTGCAGACTTTTCAGAGATGTAGGCTGAGTCCAATCCTGGATGGCCTGGACCTTAACCGGATCCATCTCGATAGTAGAAGGGGAAAAGATGAACCCCAAAAATGAAACTTTCTGCACACCGAAGAGACACTTTGATCCCTTCACGAACAAGGAATTAGCACGCAGTACCTGGAAAACCATTCTGACTTGCTTCACATGAGACTCCCAATCATCAGAGAAGATCAAAATGTCATCCAAGTAAACAATCAGGAATTTATCCAGATACTCACGGAAAATGTCATGCATAAAAGACTGAAAAACAGATGGAGCATTGGCAAGTCCGAACGGCATCACCAGATACTCAAAATGACCCTCGGGCGTATTAAATGCCGTTTTCCATTCATCTCCCTGCCTGATTCTCACCAGATTATACGCACCACGAAGATCAATCTTAGTAAACCAACTAGCCCCCTTAATCCGAGCAAACAAGTCAGATATCAATGGCAAGGGATACTGAAACTTAACAGTGATCTTATTAAGAAGGCGGTAATCAATACACGGTCTTAGCGAACCATCCTTTTTGGCTACAAAAAAGAACCCTGCTCCCAATGGTGATGACGATGGGCGAATATGTCCCTTCTCCAGGGATTCTTTCACATAACTGCGCATAGCGGTGTGTTCAGGCACGGACAAATTAAATAAACGACCCTTAGGGAATTTACTACCAGGAATCAAATTGATAGCACAATCACAATTCCTATGCGGAGGTAGGGCATCAGACTTGGGCTCTTCAAATACATCCTGATAATCAGACAAGAACTCTGGGACCTCAGAAGGGGTGGATGACGAAATAGACAAAAATGGAACATCACCATGTACTCCCTGACAACCCCAGCTGGTTACCGACATAGAGTTCCAATCTAATACTGGATTATGGGTTTATAGCCATGGCAACCCCAACACGACCACATCATGCAGATTATGCAGTACCAGAAAGCGAATAACTTCCTGATGTGCAGGAGCCATGCACATGGTCAGCTGGGCCCAGTACTGAGGCTTATTCTTGGCCAAAGGTGTAGCATCAATTCCTCTCAACGGAATAGGACACCGCAAAGGCTCCAAGAAAAATCCACAACGTTTAGCATAATCCAAATCCATCAGATTCAGGGCAGCGCCTGAATCCACAAACGCCATGACAGAATACGATGACAAAGAGCATATCAAGGTAATGGACAGAAGGAATTTGGACTGTACAGTACCAATGACGGCAGAGCTATCGAACCGCCTAGTGCGCTTAGGACAATTAGAAATAGCATGAGTGGAATCACCACAGTAGAAACACAGCCTGTTCAGACGTCTGTGTTCTTGCCGTTCAACTTTAGTCATAGTCCTGTCGCACTGCATAGGCTCAGGTTTACTCTCAGACAATACCGCCAGATGGTGCACAGATTTACGCTCGCGCAAGCGACGACCGATCTGAATGGCCAAGGACATAGACTCATTCAAACCAGCAGGCATAGGAAATCCCACCATGACATCCTTAAGAGCTTCAGAGAGACCCTTTCTGGACCAAGCCGCCAGTGCAGATTCATTCCACAGAGTGAGTACTGACCACTTCCTAAATTTCTGACAATATACTTCTACATCATCCTGACCCTGGCATAAAGCCAGCAAATTTTTCTCAGCCTGATCCACTGAATTAGGCTCATCGTAAAGCAATCCAAGCGCCTGGAAAAACGCATCAACATTACTCAATGCAGGGTCTCCTGGCGCAAGAGAAAACGCCCAGTCCTGTGGGTCGCCGCGCAAAAAAGAAATAATAATCAAAACCTGTTGAATAGGATTACCAGAAGAATGAGGTTTCAAGGCCAGAAATAGCTTACAATTATTTTTGAAGCTCAGGAACTTAGTTCTGTCACCAAAAAACAAATCAGGAATAGGAATTCTTGGTTCTAGCATAGATTTCTGATCAATTGTATCTTGAATCTTTTGTACATTTATAACGAGATTATCCATTGAGGAGCACAGAGCCTGAATATCCATGTCCACAGCTGTGTCCTGAAGCACTCTAATGTCTAGGGGAAAAAAAAAAAAAAACTGAAGACAGAGCTGAGGAAAAAAAAAATGATGTCAGGACTTCTTTTTTCCCTCTATTGAGAATCATTGGTTTGGCTCCTTGTACTGTTATGCAGTGCTATCAGGCAACACAGTGTGCAGTAATCAGCGCACATACAGTGATATGGCAATAACCCAAAAACAATAGAACAAGCTCTGAGACGTGGAATCTCTGCAGACTGCAATACCTGAACCTATCCTCACACAACTAAAAGCAGCAGTGGATTGCGCCTAACACTACCTATGCAACTCGGCACTGCCTGAGGAGCTGACTAGCCTGAAGATAGAAATACAAGCCTGACTTGCCTCAGAGAAATACCCCAAAGGAATAGGCAGCCCCCCACATATAATGACTGTTAGCAAGATGAAAAGACAAAACGTAGGAATGAAATAGATTCAGCAAAGTGAGGCCCGATATTCTAGACAGAGCGAGGATAGCAAAGAGAACTATGCAGTCTACAAAAAACCCTTAAGCAGAACCACGCAAAGGGGGGCAAAAAGACCCACCGTGCCGAACTAACGGCACGGCGGTGCACCCTTTGCGTCTCAGAGCTTCCAGCAAAAGAGAATAGCACAGCTGGACAGAAAAAACGGAAACAAAAACAAAGTAACACTTATCTAGCAGAGCAGCAGGCCACAGGAAAGATGCAGTAGCTCAGATCCAACACTGGAACATTGACAAGGAGCAAGGAAGACAGACTCAGGTGGAGTTAAATAGCAAGGCAGCCAACGAGCTCACCAAAACACCTGAGGGAGGAAGCCCAGAGGCTGCAATACCACTTGTGACCACAGGAGTGAATTCAGCCACAGAATTCACAACAGGAAACCTAATGCACTGCATTGGGTTTCGAGTTTCGGCCGACCCCGACCCCGACTTTTTTATAGGATTGGCCAATTTCACTCGACCCGACTTTTGAAAAAGTCGGGTTTCGTGAAACCCGACCCGATCCTATAAAAGTAAAGGTCGCTCAACCCTAGTTAAGAGTTTACCAGTGATTTCTCATTTCTACAATAAAATTTGCAAAAAAAATTTTTTAGGGACCACATCACATTTGAAGTTTCTTTGAGAGGTCTATATGAAGTAAGAAACCCAAAAGTAACACCATTCTAAAAACTGCTTCCCTCTATGTGCTCAAAGCCACATTTAAGAAGTTTACTAACCCTTCACGTGCTTCACAGGAATGTTTGGAATGTGGAAATAAAATGAACATTTACCTTTTTTGACAAAAAGTGTACTTCAGTTCCAATTTTTTTATTTTGACAAGGGTAACAGGAAAAAAAGGACCCTAAAATTTGTTGTGTAATTAATTATGAGAAACCCAATACCCCATATGAGGGAGAAAACCACTACTTGGGTGCATGGCAAAGCTTGGAAGAGAACAATTGACTTTTTGAATGCAAAATTTGATGGAACAATTGGCGGACGCAATGTCATGTTTGGAGAGCCCCGGATGTGCCTAAACAGTGAAAATCCCCCACAAGTTACACCATTTTGGACACTAGAACTCTCATGTGCTTTACGGACATTTATAACGTTGAACCGTAAAAATAAAAAAATTTATTTAATTTGTTATATTTAACAAATATGTTTTTAGCACAAAATATTGTATTTTCATAAGGGTAACTGGAGAAATTGTACCATAATATTTGTAATGCAATTTCGTCTGAGTATGCCAATATCCTATATGAGGGAGAAAACTACTGTTTGGGTGCACGGCAGAGCTCAGAAGGGAAGGAGCGTCATTTGAGTTTTTGAATGTGACATTTCCTGGAATCATTAGTGGACATCATCTCCCATTTGGAGAGCCCCTGATATGCCTAAACAGTGGAAACCTCCCACAAATGACCCTAATTTGGAAACTAGACCCCTCAAGGAATGTATTTAGATTTGTGTGTGGCGCACCAGGGTCCTGGTCGTCACAGTAGCATTGGTTTCCTCACAGGGAGAGTGATGTTACGTTTGGAAGTGATGAAGGATATCTTTTATCAGGTAATCACCATACTCACAACATGTTCACACTCCAGGCCACAAGGGGGAGCTTTTGATTCTATTTCTAGGTGACTCCCCTATATATATATTGTGGTTTGGAGGGAAAGAGGGATCAGATTGTCAGAGAGACAGAAGAGAGGAGACATAGAGTGTCAGAAAGTCTGAAGGGGCCATGTAGTCTGAAATACTACAGCCCCTGGAGAAAGAGACATACAGAAGGAAAGAACATCGTTCAGTGAGCGTGCAGGAGACCAAAGCACAGGAGAGGAGATATCAGGGGAGACCATCTATGAGCAGGCTGCCTGCTTCTGAAGCACAGATAACCGGTAGCCGGACCACCGAGGTTGTAAGGGACTCTAAGACTTACATCAGAGACCGACAGGACAGCTGAATTGCAAATTACCTGTCTGCCACACACACCTGAAGACAGGTAATTTGCACACATAGAGCCCGGGGCGTGATAGAGTCCCTGTAAAAAAGGCTCAAGTTACCTGTCATGCATGTCTTGTCCTATCCTATATGGGGACAGAGAGAAGAACTGTGAGGACCTTAGCTGAAGCCATAGGCAGTAAGGGACTACAACACCACCACGCTAGAGGAAGGCTTTTAACTCCACCTGGTAATGGGGACTCTGGATTCGCTTCCAAGCTGGCCAGACCCTGCCTGCCTTGCGATCTGGTACCCTGGACTGCGGCTGCCTGAAGTCTTCAGTAAACCAGGTAAAGAGAATGCAAATCTGTGTCCTCATTCTTTGCTGCACCATTCACCATCTTCCATCTACACACCGGGAGCCCTGGGGATATACTTCACCTGTGGGAAGTTGTACCATGTAGCTGCCATAACATCACCCCATAGGACCCTTTGAAGCAGCGTCGGTCCCCACTGACCGAACACCACAGGTGGCATCACGAACATAAACTATATTCAAAATTTCCCCTTTTACATGGTCACCCAGGGCCATGGACCGGGTCGCCAAGTGACATCCCCCTGTGAACACCGGACCCGGTATCGGGTACCCCATGGCCCTGGCGGGTGATTCACGTGGTAAGCACCTTGAACCCTCAGGTGTTTCAAAGAAGTTTATAACTTTGAGCCGTGAAAATAGTAAAATCACATTTTCCTCACGAATTTTCATAAGGGTATCATGAAATTTCACTATACAATTTATGGTGCAATTTCTCCTGAGAACGCTGATATCCCATATGAGGGAGAAAACTATTATTTGGGCTCACATCAGGACTCAGAAGAGAAGGAACGTCATTCGCCTTTTTGAATGTAAAATTTCCTTCAATCATCAGCAGACATCATGTCCCATTTGGAGAGCCCCTGATGTGCCTAAATAGCGGAAACCCCAAAGTGATCTCATTTTGGAAACTAGACCCCTCAAGGAGTATATTTAGATGTGTGGTGAGCTCTTTGACCCCCCAGGTGCTTCAAAGAAGTTTATAACGTTGAGCCGTGAAAATAATAAAATCACATTTTTCTCAGAAAAATGTTATTTTAGGCCAAAATCTTGCATTTTCATAAGGGTAACGGGAGAAATTGCACCACATAATTTGTAGTGCAATTTCTCATGGGCGCGGGTGATCAAAATCATGCAATTATCCATCCCTGATCAAATTGGTCCAGGGCTCATAGATTGGCCATGTTAGAAACGGGTTAAACATTGAAAATAGCAAAACTTTTATAATAATTTTTCTCTACCCCAACACATCAGACTCTTGCTTACCACGGAAACCTTCAAAAAGAACCTGAAGACCTACCTCTTCCGACAAGCCTACAACCTGCAGTAACCACCAATAGACCAAACCCCTGCATGACCAGTTCTACCCTCCCCTAGTGTATTCTCATCCACCCCTTGTAGATTGTGAGCCCTCGCGTGCAGGGTCTTCTCTCCTTATGTACCAGTCGTGACGTGTATTGATTAAGATTATTGTATTTGTTTTTATTATGTATACCCCTCCTCACATGTAAAGTGGTATGGAATAAATGGCACTATAATAATAAATATTAAATAATAATATTTCATACCATTAAAAAATATATTTTTTAAGTTAAAACATTAATACTTTATTTTATAAAATTGTTCTACATTTATTTTGACAATGCAGTCCCTTTAAAGTATGTGGCATGTAGGATTTTTGCTGTTGCTTCCCTATGAGATAAATAGCTATCAGAGATTTTGTCAGCAGCTTATCCCTCTATCTCTAGAAATAAAAATGCATGCTTGATTAATCCAAACATAAATGTTCATGGGAAATTAGCAGCGATACATATCAAATTTAGGGGTAACCTTCGTAGTGGTATCCAACAATTGCATATTCTCTTTGTCTCACATTTACTACATTTATTTAAATCATTATAAGAAAATGTTCTCCTTGTTTATTGTATTGAATGTTAAAGCAATATGAATATATTAATTAAAGTCTAATAAAACTAGACTTGGTACTTTACCGATAACACTCTAAATATGATTTCAGTTCCATATAGAAAGAAGGAAAATGATGATGCTGCTTGGATCAGAGATGTGATACCGCCAATTATGGTAATTATATTTTTTGACTCTTAGCACCACAGTGATACACAGTGTATGTCACTGTTTATATGTCCTATCATCAGCCTCTCACAGCAGTTGAAATAGACCTGTTCTGGGCTTAGAGGAAGCCTGTAGTGAAAGTGAGTCTATCACAGTAGGAGCTTCATCTTCAGAGGTCAAAGAGCAGCCTCCCTACTGGATGTTACACAGAGCTGATCTTCCAGGCCATTGTACAGCCAGGAAAAGATAATGCTAAACTTTTCCCTGCTGGGACTCAATGAATAATAACGTGTAAGCATAGAAAAGAATAGGATTCAGTACACAAAAGAAGATGACAGACGTTCATTGTGTTTGGATTGTGCTTGTCCTAACCCTTAATGCCAGAGAAGTGTAGACACACACATATTTATTTTGTATATAAAAATGATTTATATGTCCAGTTTAACTTTATGTTTAGGAAGTTTAGGAAGTGCAATTTAAGTTTTTGAAGTCTTTTAGCTGTAGAACAAGGTTTGATGTTTGGTATTGCTCTTGAAACTAATTTCAATTTTCATTCAGAGTTAAACACATTTTTTCTGAGTAATCCTCCCTAAAGTGTTTCCTCCTAAGTTATACCATTGAGGTTAGGAAACCAGACCATGAACCTATATTTCTATTGCCTGACTATTATATTTGATAGATGAGGCTGTAGATTATAATTGTAGAATTTAATGGACAAATATTTAGCTCTGCCAGGAGTCCTAGGTGTATTTGAGTCAAACTGTGAGTTTAAGCAAGTAAATATGCCCTAATGCTATTTAATGTCAATAATGATTAAAAGAATAATTTTGTGATGACGGCTTCTGGATGTCTGTGAAACGAACAGACTCTCCTCTTCAAGTATGAACCAAAATGGAGGATCACTCTTCAAGAACAATTACTACTCTGGTGATCTCATCCCATCATGCAATAAATGGTCAACCATTAATCTGATTGACTTGCATGTGTGCCTAGATAGAGTTTCCCTTTGATGATTGTTTGCCTGCAATTAGAAAATTTGGAGATTGTATGATTTTTAGCAATTTGCCTCATTCTGAAGCTTTTCTATTATTTATTTTGTAAGCTGCAGTCCAGTTTCTCTATAACAGTGGTCCCCAACCTTTCTTATCTTGAGAGCCACATTCAGCTCTGAGAGAGGGCTGCAATCCACATTCAGCTCTGATAGAGTGTGTCTCGCCACAGCCAGCTCTCGCCCCTCACAGTAATGGCAACCAAAGCCTCCATTATTTGTTTAATAATAACCAAAGCTTTTCCACAGAAATCACCCCGAAGCAGTATACCAAGATCCAGGGGTTCTCACAATATCCTCCATTCAGCATTCTCCCACCAAGCACTCCCAACACACTGTCACAACCAGCTTCAAGCACCTCCCCTGACATGTAGTATCATCCTGTCTCCAGCATACTATATTTATATTATCTCTAAACCCCTAAGACCAGTATATGTGCATCCAGATCTGCTCTTCTGCGCAGGATTACTCACAAAATGCACTATTTTGAGATGTGCTCTTCATATCTGTTTGATAGACCTGGAGCTAATGCAACAAGATGGCAGACAGCAGTGAGCCAAAATTAATGGCATCGAGAGCCACATGTAGCTACCAAGCTACAGGTGGGGATCCCTGCTCTATAAAAATTATGGTCTGTGCTTCAGCATAGACTACAGCTCAGAGCTTGGTGTATCCATCACTTTATGTACAATTCAGCTATGAGATAGTAAACAGGTAAAAACATCCCTCAAGAGATAAAGATATGTATGGTCAGGGTTTACATTTTTATTTCTTTGGGTCCACATGCTGACTAGCCAAGGACAACTATAGTGAACACACAAAGAAGGTGGCCACATTCAAGAATTTTTTAGAAGATTTCTTTTCTTTGTGTGTCACCGTCCTCTAGTACGTATTTTAAATGAAAAGGGTTGTTATCAGTATGATATGTAATGGATGACGGTCTGCTCTTCTGTTCTCACTGCAGAGCTGAGTATGATTTTAAATAACACAGCACAGCAGAGCTGAATTTTGTTTAATTACAAACACATTTCCAGCAGCAGTTGTCCTCTCACAGTACTATCACCTCTTCTGCAGATCTGTGCTTGATTATACCCAACACAGTACAGCAGACTTGAAGCTTGTCTCATTGATAAAACAACAAATACATTTGCAGCTGTCATATCACTGTGCTGTCAGCTCTGCTGAACTGACCTTTCCTCACACTGGCTGCATGTGAGATGGAAGCTGATGTGTTATAGGATGACAACTGCAGCGGTAAATGTCTTTGTAATAAGACAAATTTCACTTCTTCTGTACTGCAGACTGCTGTGTACATTAGTGAGAGCAAAGTCTCAGTCATTACATGATTCAACTTGGTAATGCCTCCTTTAATTTAAAATAATCTCTGGTGGCAGGGAGCTGTCTGTTTGAACCATAGATCTTAACATCTCAGTTACACATTAAGAAAAACTCAGATATCTCTGGAATAAGACGTTGAATTTCAGATATTAAGATATCACTTTCCGTATTTTTTGGACCATAAGACGCACTTTTTTCTCCAAATTTGGGAGAAAGAGTGGGGTGCGTCTTATAGTCCAAATGTGGGAGAGGGCAGTGGTGGAGTGGGATCGCACTGGGGTTGCACTCACAGGAGGCAGGAAAATGTTGCTGCTGCAGTAATCCTGCACTGCGGAAACCACGTGGTCCTGATGCTTAAAGTGAAGGAATATTCATTAGCCGCTTCCCCTCCCACCTGTCAGCACCGAGCAGTGGGCGGGGAGCAGCAAATGAATATTCCTTAAACAGTGGACCCAGATGGTTTCCCCAACACCGGATTCCTGCAGCTGCTGGGGAGATGTGTGTCCAGTGGAGGAGGGGGCTAGAGCAGGGTGCCAGAGAAGAAATTGCCACGTATCTGCTCTGCTGAGTGCTCCGGTATAGGACCTGTGGTAAGGTCATGAAGAGGGTGGGCTGGAGCATCACATGACAGAACAGAGGCCTCCCTCTTCATGATGTCATCACAGGTCCTTCAGACATGGCACTAGTATCTGCAAACTTCCTCCTATGACCTGTGGAGAGGCAATAAGAGGGAGAGCTCTGTGGGGTGCGATGCTCCAGCTCTTCTTTAACTCACCACAGCATGGCTGGCTGGCTGCAGGACCTGCACAGCCTGTACAAGTAAGAATTAATTAAAAGGTTAGTCATTACAACACATAAAAAAGCACTCTGCCACTCCTGTGGTGAACTATAACTCCCAGTATGCCATATGATCTGCAGGATATGCTGGGAGTTATAGTTCTCCCATGGGATCTTAAAGCAGCACTCCAGTGTTATTTTTCAGTGCTGGAGTGGTGCTTTAAATATAAGCCCTATGCCCCCATTCTTATACTCACCCTCCCTTCATATAGTACTTTACAGACACCACACTGGTCCTGGAGCACTATCTTCAACCTGTAGCTTCCAACATACTAACATACTATCTATATATATAATTGTCTAAGGGTTTTTCCGTCTGTCTGTCTGTCTGTCTTTCTGTCTGTCTGTCTGTCTTTCTGTCTGTCTGTCTGTCCTGGAAATCCCGCGTCTCTGATTGGTCGAGGCCGCCAGGCCTCGACTAATCAGAGACCGGCACAGCATCGATGTAGAAATCCCGCGTCTCTGATTGGTCGAGGCCGCCAGGCAACGGGCACATCGATGTAGAAATCCCGCGTCTCTGATTGGTCGAGGCCGCCAGGCAACGGGCACAGCGAAGATGATGTCATAAAGGACGTAGACATCTCACGTTTCTGATTCAGCGACGGGCACAGTATCGACGTAGATGTCATAATGGTTGCCATGGCGACGATGATGTCATGAAGGTTGCCTCGACCAATCAGCGACGGGCACAATCTGCCGCGAATTCTGGAATCATCATTGTCCATATACTACGGGGACATGCATATTCTAGAATACCCGATGCGTTAGAATCGGGCCACAATCTAGTTATATATAATAACCCCACACATAATAGTATGTTATTTATGTTATTAAATATTATACCGCTTTTTTGCTTTAAATATTTTTTTCCCTATTTTCCACCTCTAAAACCTGGGTGCGTCTTATAATCCGGTGCATCTTATAGTCTGAAAAATACAGTAATAAAACTTTCTATGCCGTATAGATAGCTTAGGATGGTTGATCCTACTAACTATACCTAAGGTAGCTGCCTTTTGTATATCAACATTAGTTTAACTTTAAAATCTCTTTTTTCAGTCATAGCTGTAGAAAATTCAATAAGTCATTAATATGCATGTCGCTCACGTTCAATAGCATACTTTTGCATACATGAAAACACATGGAAAATGCTTTGTTACATGTTCCTCGTTTACAGTATATAATGATTATTATATTGATTGATGTTTCATATATATTTCTTCTCACATTATTTTACTAACCTTGAATCTGAGTATATCATATTTTTATAATGTTGAGTTTCAAAGTGCTATTGTTAAATCTCAAGGCTCAACACGTTTCATTTCGCATCATACTGACCTTGGTTTCTAGTCTACCATCTGTGACAAATTTCTATATTTTAGCCGTCTGTTGTTTTTGTATCAACAGTTTATTTGTTTATTTTCTAAACTTCCAGGCTACGTTCCATTTAAATTAAAAGGTGATCAAATATATCCATGAATATACATGAATCTTTATTATGATTGCAGGCAAACACCATGGGTAACCACTCCAGTTTTTTTTATTGCACCACTAAAGTGGTGCTTTAAAGTGTCCTCTGTCTCATACTCAACTGCTGCCGCCTTCATCCTTTTCCAGCGTCACTCCTGTTAGTCTCATGCGAAAAGTGACGTACCACAAGATCCAGTGCTTCATGAAGTGCGTCGGAGGTCACATTTCAGTATATCACCATTAGAGATGAGAAATATTTAAATATTAGGTTCAGCTCACGATTGCCAAATTTGCAATATTCCCCAATTTAATTGTCGATTCAATCGCCGAATATAGCCAAACATACACAGTACAAAAGCCAGTGTTTTCCTCGCTGTGTGACAGTGTGGGAAACACAGATATAGCGCTTCTGATCGGCGGTGAAATCAACCCTGGTCAGAGAGTCATGTTTTCCACCCTGTCAAAAGACAGTGAGTGCTCAGCTGTGATCGGAGGCATAAAGTTTACCTCCGGTCACTGGTGTCAGCTCATGGGACTACAGCTCTCATCATCCGACACTTGCTGCCGCTAATAACAGTGAGAGCAGGAACTGTAGATGGGAGTATTCATCAGCGGCTCCTGTGCTGTAAATAAATAATTAAAAAAACCTGCGTACGTTCCCCTGTACTTTTGATAACCAGCCAGGCAAAACTCACAACTGGGGGATGCAACCCTCAGCTGTCAGCTTCCGCAAGCCTGGTAATTAAGAAAAGAGGGGTCCCCACACATTATTTTCAATTACTTAAATAAATCATTTAAAAAAATGGTGTGGCCCCCATTTTGAAGACCAATCTTGCTAAAGCTCACAGCTGGAGGCTGGTATTCTCAAGCTGGTAAGGGGCCGTGGATATTGACCCACCCAAGCCTAAAAATAGCATCCTGCAGCTGCCCGGAAAAAGGCACATCTATTAGATGCGCCAATGCTGGCACTTTGCCTGGCTCTTCTCACTTGCCCTGTAGCGGGCAGTTTATATTTGTGGGGTTGATTTCACCTTTGTATTATCAGGTGACATAAAGCCACAGCTTGGTAATGGGTAGGCGTCTAAGACACCTAACCATTACTAATCCTATAGTTGCATGGTAAATAAAGACACAGCCAGAATAATGTCCATTATTAGAAGAAAGACTAAAGACAGTTTTCCATTTTATTTAAAAATATCAAACACAGGTATACTCACCAAATGTCTACAGTAATTCCACTAAAGACCTCGTTCTCCTGTAATAAAATAAAAATAAATAAAGAACAATATTCCTTACCTCTCCGTAGTTCTGTCTCACACCGTAATCCATGTCTGGGGGATTAATAGTTTTCAACCTGGATAGTGCCAAGATGCAACCGTCCAGGCTGAGAACCACTGGTGACTGAGCTGCTGCGAGCACAGCGACGGTGACCGGCGGTGACGTCATTGAGGTTACCTCCAGTCACTGGTGTCAGCTGATGGGACTACAGCTCCCAACAGCTGACACCTACTGCCGCTAATAACAGTGAGAGGAGGTGCGGCAGATGGGAGTATTCATCAGCTGCTCCTGCACTGTTTATAAATAATTAAAAAAAAAACCTGTGTGGGTTCAACTGTATTTTTGATAACCAGCCAGGCAAAACTCACAGCTGGTGGCTGCAGCCCTCAGCTGTCAGCTTCAGCAAGACTGGTTATAAAGAATAGAGGGGTCCTCATGCCATATTTTTTAATTATTTCAATAAATAATAATAAAAAAAGCGTCATGAGGTCCCCCCAGTTTTGACTACCAGCCTTCCTAAAGCTCACAGCTGGGGGCCGGTATTCTCAGGCTGGAGGTCCATCCCTCATTTCCATATCAGTAGGGCCTTACTCTCCCCATTTCCATCCCGTTGTGTGTCTTGCCATCTGCTGTCTACCAACTGGTGGGATTGCGACATTATCACCAATCCATACTTTTTTCCATTGAACCAATGGCTCAAGCAAAGGCTTTTGCTCAGCTGTTCCAGACCCTCAAAGATGAGAATAAAGAGCTAGGGTGTCAGGTGGTGCAGAAGCTTCAGCAGATGTTGGAGGTCTGGGTCTCAGCTCAACCATAACCCAAGGAATCGCGCTCTGACAGGTTATCTGGAGGGAGAGATACATTTTTGTTTTTAAGGAGGCCTGTAAGCTATGATTCAGGCTCTGCCCTCATTCTTCAGTGAATGAGGAACAGCATGTGGGGATTATAATCTCCATTCTCAAGAGTGATCCCCAATCCTGGGCCTTCTCCCTGCCGACCGATTCACCATCAGTCAGTGGATGAGTTTTTTGTAGCACTGGCGCTTGTGTATGGGGATCCTGATGGCACTTCCCTGGCTGAGTCTAGACTCCATAAAATCATGCAGGGGTCTGGCCGGCTGAGGAGTACTGCTTAGAGTTTAGGAGGTGGGCCACTGACATGCAGTGGAACGACCCTGCCCTTAGGAGTCATTTCTGTCAGGGTCTAGCAGCTAGGTTTCAGGATATTTTGGTGCAGTATACTACTCCTGGGTCATTGGAGGCCGCCATAGCCCTTGCTATCCAGGTGGATAGATGCCTCAAGGAAAGATATACACCGAATCTGCCCCTGTGGTTCTTTCTGGGGAGGATGGCACACTGGTGCAGATGGACAAACCTATGTAGGTGGGAGGAGTCTCTTCTCAAACTGGGCTTCCTGTGGTTCACCATAGGATGGGGGCATGTTTCTACTGTGGACTTACGAGTCATTACTTTAATGTCTGCCCATCTCATGCCAAAGTGGGTACTTCGTCTCCAAAGCCGCATTCCTCTGGTCGGGTGGAGGGAGGCGACCAGGGTGTGTATTTTTCCTTCATCTTTTCATCTCAGTGTACCATTTCTGCTGAAGTGGTGGTTGGTGAAGTTACTGAGACTATACCGGTGCTTGTGGACAGTGGAGCTGGGGTCAATTTGGTGGATTCTCGCTTTGTCCATACCCATGGACTAATAGGTAGGATGCTGGTGAGACCCATTAGCGTTCAGGCAATTGACTCTGTTCCTCTCAGCCTGGGGCGGGTGACCCAAGTCATAGATAATATTAACCTGCTCATAGGGACTCTTCATGAGGAGTCCCTGTTGTGCTACGTCTTGGAGGGTATGCCAAGTCCCATTGTCTTAGTCATTCCCTGGCTGAAGAGACACAACCTGGTCATTTTTTTTTGGTCCAGGGAAGTAGTTAGTTGGGAACAGTCTTGTAAGGACTGCTGCCTGGTAGTTACTGTCTCTGCCGTCCTTCTCAAACCTGCCCCTTATTCTCTGGTGGAGGCAGCTAAGGTGCTGCCAGGGAATAGGAGCAGGATTCAACTCTCACTACAAGAAAACTCTGTGTCTCGGGGTCCTCTCAGGAGGAGGGATCAGGGGAGGGTGGTGTTTCCCCTTGAATTTAGTGAGGGTATGAGTCTGGTGACACTGGGGGACACCTCTGTTGTCAGTTCCTCAGGGAAATTACCATCTGTTGGCAAACATACATGTGGAAATGAACATTTAGGTCCAGACCAGTGAGTGAATGAGTACTGTGGGTGTCCACCAAAAACATCAGGTGGAAGTACGCATCTGGCACCTGGAGTTCTAGGGTGATTGGGCCATATCGGGTGTCTGCTATTCTCTGTCCAGGGACTTTCCAGCTGGAGTTACCTTAGTAATGCACGTACACAACCTATTCCACAGGTCGGTTCTCTGGAGATTTATTGCACCTCCGGAGACTACGTTATTGCCATCTCCATTGAGCTTCATTTGCCATAAACCTGAGGATCAGGTGACTGCAGAGGTGAAGCTTTGTGGATTGAGGCGTCCTCACCATATGCCAATTCCAGTGAGGTCTGGTGTTGAGGGTCCAAAGGCCCCTCATTGAAGGAGGGGTACTGTGATGATCCATTTTTACATGCGTGGCAACTCTGGTTTCACTTTGGTTTAAATGTAGTTTTTTTCCCTTCAGGCCAGCAGAGGTTAATGTCAGTTTCCCTTGTTGGCAGCGTACTGCAATTGCAGAGTTGCTTGGTCACCTGATATGGGTGGTGACCACTCTCACCATCCTTCAAATAGTTACCTGATGCATCAACTGACTGTCGGTGGTAGAGCAATCTATGTTGACCAAACCTGGAGTAATGAGCTCGCTGGCTGCAGTGGTGAATCAGCTGGTTTCGTGGAGTTATTAGTCTGGATGCCTTTCCTCTGCTGTGACGACAGGATAGAAGAGATGGATTACATACAGTAAATACAAATAGAATAGGTAGATATACAGATGTTTGTGACAAATACAATTCGTACAGTGTATGTGCAACTTAATGTGCATGTATTAATTAATAAAACATTATTTTTTGGAAAAAAATGGCGTGGCATCCAGTGCAATTTTTGTAGCCAGCAGAGGGAAAGCTTTAGGCTGGAGGACGGTGTTCATAGCCTGGGAAGGGGGTAATACCCATGGAGCTTTCCAGTCTCTTAATATCAGCAAACAGCTGTATGGTTAGCCTTTACTGGCAATTAAAATGGAGGACCCTATAAAAAAATGACATAGGATCCCCCTATAATTAATAACCAGCAAAGGCTATGCAGATAACTACGGTCTAATATTAAGAGCCTAGGAAGAGGCCATGGATACTGCCTCCCAGGCTAAAAACATCAGCTCTCAGCCACCCCAAAAAAGGAGCATCTATAAAATATGCCAAAACTGGCACTTAGCCTCGCTCTTCCCACTTGCCCTGTAGCTGTGCCATGTGGGGTCATAGTTGGGGGGTTGATGACACCTTTGTATTGTCAGGTGACATCAAGCCCTGAGGTTAGTAATGGAGAGGCATCAATAAGACGCCCCATTGCTAACCCCATAGTCACATTGTATGAAAACACAGACACACAGAAAAAAGTCCTTTTATTGAAAGAAAGACACAGACTCCTTTAACAATCTGCATACCAATACAATGATATCAGACTTCCTCCCTTTGATGTGGGCTCCGGTGGTGAGCACACATCTTTCTTGGTACATGTCAGCTGTCTTGAACAGCTGACATGTGCCCGCAATAGAAGCGGGTGGAATTGCGATCAGCCCGCAGCTATTAACCAGTTAAATCCCACTTTCAAACTTTGACAGCGGCATTTAACAAGCGCTTACGGCAATTGCGCCAGAAATCCGCCCACCGGTGACCCGCATCATGTGATCGTGGGTCACCGGTGTGTTGTCATGACAACCGGAGGTCTCCTGAAGAGCCAGATTGCTGTGAGCACCACCCAGTGGTTGGAGCTAAAAGCAAGTGAGTAAATCTGCTATACAGAGGTGATATGATCTTCGCCTCTATGTAGCAGAGCTGATCAGGTTTTGGCAGCTTCTAGTCTCCCATGGAGACTATTGAAGCATGCCAAAAGTAAAAAAAAATGTTTTTAAAAATATAAAAAAATATAAAAGTTTAAATCTTCCCCTTTGCCCCATTCAAAATAAAACAATAAAAAAATCAAACGTGCACATATTTGGATCGCCACATTCTGAATTGCCCGATCTATCAATAAAAAAATGGATTAACCTGATCGCTATACAGCGTAGCGAGAAAAAAGTCAAAACGCCAGAATTATGTTTTTTTGGTCGCCGTGACATTGCATTAAAATACAATAACGGGCGATCAAAAGATCTTATCTGCATCAAAATCATATCATTAAAAACATCAGCTCGTCACGCAAAAAATAAGCCCTCACCCAATATGAGATCATTAAAAAATGGAGACGCTATGGGTATCGGAAAATGGTGCATTTTGTTTTTGTTAACAAAGTTTGGAATTTTTTTTCTCCACTTAGATAAAAAATAACCTATACAAGTTTGGTGTATATGAACTCGTAATGACTAGGAGAATCATCATGGCAGGTCAGTTTTAGCATTGAGTGAACGTAGTAATAAAAAATCAAACAAAAAACAAGTGTGGGATTGCACTTTTTTAGCAATTTCACCGCACTTGGAATTTTTTTCCTGTTTTCTAGTACATGACATGGTAAAACCAATGGTAATTTTCAAAAGTACAACTCTTGCTGCAAAAACAAGCCCTCATATGGCCATATTGATGGAAAACTAAAAAAGTTATGGCTCTGAAAAAGGGAAGTAAAAAACAAAGAAGCAAAACTGAAAAAAGCTCCAGAGGTTAAGAAGTTAAACCATACTTATAACCTCGCCCATTCCCCCAATGCCCTCGTCATCTGCATAAGAGGTAAAAAAAAAGCCAGCAGTTCTCCTGCTTGCAGTGCCTTCAGACAGGTCCTGCGAATTCACAGCCAATGAACTCATTTCACCTAATTGACGTTAGCGCGAGTGTAGTGGGAAATTTTCCCACAGCGCTCATACTGACATCAAAAAGGTGAAGTGAGTTTATTGGCCGTGAACTGAGTCACAGGACCTCTCTGATGGCACTGCGAGCAGTAGAACTTTCTCATTCTCGTCGTGTCCTCAGACAGGGAATAGCAGTTCACAGTCAGACACTGAGCACACAGTGCTCAGTGTCTACTGGATGACAGGTTGCATGGTCGCATGATGCAACAAGCAGCTTGCCATCTATATGTATATACATGAACAAGATGGAGTACACGTCCATATTTATATATATATATTTATATTTGATTAGTCAATACTTCACAAACAGAAAATATAAAAATTGAAATCAGAAAACAAAAAGTGCAGACTATTTCAGCAAGGGAAACAAATGTAGCACATAATACACAATGTGAACCTCGAATGATACCAAAAAATAAATAGCAATAAAGTGCATAGTGCATACTGGGTAGACCTATACAGGGGCAGGGTAATAGGTATAACTAATGTCTAAGCCCTTATTTAAGGATCCGGAATCAAGTGTTCCATATTTTAACGGTCATCCCCACCCCTAAACTCTTTACCCCTGGCGTGGCATCAGAAGAGTCCACACCGTAGCCCCCACTTGGCTATGAGCATGTGTGAGAGATCCGTCTGTATATTCTCCATTTTGGGCTGTATTCATCATGCCATCTATATGTAGCAGAGCTAGACCAATCGTGTGACAAATGGATTAAAAGTATCTTTGCGGAAAGGTGAGGAATACCTTTTTACCTCTTTTGCAGATTACGAGGGCATCGGAGGAATGGGCGAGGTCATAAGTATGGTTCAATTAAGATTATTAAAGGAGTCTGTGTCTTTCTTTCATTTAAAGGACTTTTTCTAGGTGTCTGTGTTTTCATACAGTGTGGCTATGGGGTTAGTAATGGGGGCATGTTATTGATGCTTTTCCATTACTAACCTTGGGGCTTGATGTCACCTGACAATACAAAGGTGACATCAACCCCCCAACTATCACCCCACTTGTCACTTCTACAGGGCAAGTGGGAAAAGCAAGGCTAAATACCAGAACTGGCACATCTTAGAGATGTGCCTTTTCTAGGGCGGCTGAGAGCTGATGCTTTTAGCCTGGGGGGCAGTATCCATGGCTCCTTCCTGGGCTATTAATATCAGCCCACAGCTGTCAACATAGCCTTTCCTGGTTATTAATTATAGGGGACCATACATCATTTTTTTAGGGTCCCCTATGTAATAGCCAGTAAAGGCTAAGCATACCATTGTGAGCTGATATTAATAGCCTGGTAAGCTCCATGGGTATTTCCCCCTTCCCAGACTATAAACATCGGCCTCCAGCCATCGGATTTCCCTTTGCTGGTTATGAAAATTGCATGAGAGGCCACAACATTTTTTTCCCGAAAAATAATGTTTTATTAATTAAATACATGTACAGTGAGCTGCACACACACTGTACTACTTGTATTTGTCACAGACATCTATATATCTACCTATTCTATTTGTATTTACTGTATGTAATCCATCTCTTCTATCCTGTCAGCTCCTTCAGTGATTTTACAGTCAGGGGTGCCACTAAGAATTTCAGGGCTCCATCCTGCAAAATTTTGGGGGCCCCCTTGAGACTCCACCCAGGCTCCACCCCAGCCCTGCCTCCACCCCTCAAACTGTCCACAGTCAAAAGATTTTTTTAATCCGCCACCATAACAAGATTGGGCCCTACTCTACTCTAACCTATTAAACATTTGTTAAAATATCCAATACAATTTAGGTATCTTTTTATTTATTTTTCCATTTTTAAAATGACCAATAATATCATATACAGGGGACAAATACCACCGCATTATGACCAGACACCATATTACCGCCACATAGTGACCAAATAATAGCACATAAAATGAACAAATAACAAAAACCATGTCCAGACCACATATTACCACCATATGATGACCAATAATACCACACGCATGGAACAAATACCACGCCACCATGACCAGACCACATATTACCATCACATAGTGACCAAATAATAGCACATACAAGGAACAAATACCACCACAGCATGGCCGGACAACATATTACCACCACATAGTGACTGAATACTACAATACTGATCAGTAAATGAAAAACACCATTCTAATATCACCATAAGTGCCATTATACACAGGAAATCTGTACTTAGTATGAAGTGTCTGTGTACAGGTAATACAGTGATCACTGGTGACATTATACACATGAGCTCTGTATATAGTGTATAATATAAAGGTAATACAGTGATTACTGGTGACATTGTACACAGGACCTCTGTATAAAGTATACAGTGTATAGTGTTAGTGTACAGGTAACACACTGACTTACCAGTGACGTCTCTAGGTGAAGTCCTTCATCTTCACTTTTAATCTTCATCCAGAACAGACCGCCATCATTTCATCCAGCCAGGGCTCATCTCTGCAGGAAATAACAGTTATCTAGAGCACCGCTTGCAGAACACATTACTTATTTTTTTCCAAATTCTAAACTACTCCAAATGAAGAAAAAAAGCAAGAGTGCTGCTCTGCACAGTACTCTAACCTATTAAACATTTGTTAAAATATCCAATACAATTTAGGTATCTTTTTATTTATTTTTCCATTTTTAAAATGACCAATAATATCATATACAGGGGACAAATACCACCGCATTATGACCAGACACCATATTACCGCCACATAGTGACCAAATAATAGCACATAAAATGAACAAATAACAAAAACCATGTCCAGACCACATATTACCACCATATGATGACCAATAATACCACACGCATGGAACAAATACCACGCCACCATGACCAGACCACATATTACCATCACATAGTGACCAAATAATAGCACATACAAGGAACAAATACCACCACAGCATGGCCGGACAACATATTACCACCACATAGTGACTGAATACTACAATACTGATCAGTAAATGAAAAACACCATTCTAATATCACCATAAGTGCCATTATACACAGGAAATCTGTACTTAGTATGAAGTGTCTGTGTACAGGTAATACAGTGATCACTGGTGACATTATACACATGAGCTCTGTATATAGTGTATAATATAAAGGTAATACAGTGATTACTGGTGACATTGTACACAGGACCTCTGTATAAAGTATACAGTGTATAGTGTTAGTGTACAGGTAACACACTGACTTACCAGTGACGTCTCTAGGTGAAGTCCTTCATCTTCACTTTTAATCTTCATCCAGAACAGACCGCCATCATTTCATCCAGCCAGGGCTCATCTCTGCAGGAAATAACAGTTATCTAGAGCACCGCTTGCAGAACACATTACTTATTTTTTTCCAAATTCTAAACTACTCCAAATGAAGAAAAAAAGCAAGAGTGCTGCTCTGCACAGTAACAGGACCGCCCCATTTAAACAGCATCCTCAAAAAAAAACATATGACCTCCCCATCCATCCAATCCTGCCCCATATGATCTCCCCATCCTGCCCCATATTTCCCATGATCCTTCAATCAATGAAGAGAAAAAAGTATTGCTGCACAGCCTGAATGTAACGTACTGGTAAGAACACAGTCACTTGTGGGTGTAAGGCTTCAGTAACTGGAGGTGCTCGCATATGAAAAAACAAATAATCCAGTATAAATATGAAAAAAGAAGAACTGCGGCAGCACTCACCAGATAGCGTAGATCAAACCTTTATTGAAGGTAAAAAATCCATCATGACGTGTTCACGGCTCGGGGGAGTGCGGACATAGCGGAATTGAGCAGGGGAAGACAACAGCTGTTTCGCGCTCTACCAGCGCTTCTACAGGTCTAGCAAACTGGGAAGTGACACCGGCTGAAGTAGGTGAGTCACAAATGGACCCTCCTACTCAAACCATGCACACCAGATCCAGTAATTGCCAGGTACACCTTTGTGAAAAGTCCAATAGTAGAGAAAACATACATCCGCACTGCTCAAAGGTCCAACTCAGTGACCGTATTATAATATCGATCTAGCACCACAGAAAGTGATACTGGCTGTATGAATCCTTTACACCTGAATCAACGGGGTGCTGCTGCCAGGAAAAATGTGTGCAGAATCCAAATGGCAAAAAAGAAAAAGTAGGCGCGCACTTACCCTGTTGCGGTGAATATCACTTTATTAGGACATATAAACAAACGGAGAGCAGGGAGGGATAGGGTCAGCCACGGACAACGATCGTTTCGTGCTCTACGGCACTTCAACGGGTCCTCGAACCCGTTGAAGTGCCGTAGAGCACGAAACGATCGTTGTCCGTGGCTGACCCTATCCCTCCCTGCTATCCGTTTGTTTATATGTCCTAATAAAGTGATATTCACCGCAACAGGGTAAGTGCGCGCCTACTTTTTCTTTTTTACACCTTTGTGAAAAGACAAACACATGACTACATCAATTACATCATGTTACAAAACACATTTACAATAAAAACAAACGTACAGAAGACACCTGGATAAAATTAGTACAACCAATAAGAGGACCAACTGATGAAAAAAATCATCTTTCCCTATACACCAGTCTGAAAATAATCCAAAATAATTATAAGCATTACAAGGGATAATAATGAACCTGAATACAAAGGACAACCTTTCTCCTGACTAGCCTAGTTTCAACGAATATTCTATGAAAATGCTGCCGGGCTGAATGAAAGAACTGACCTGTCGGTGTTCTTATGATTGGTGCTGTACATTGCTACTTTGCTGGAAAAGGGTGATTTTTTTTTGTTTTTTTTTTGGCCGTTTCATGTTGTGTATTTTGCCTCTTGTCTGTGAGCAGATAAATACAAACACAAATGACTGCTACCAAATGTATAGTGTCTCTGCGCAGCATTTTCATAGAATATTCGTTGAAACTAGGCTAGTCAGGAGAAAGGTTGTCCTTTGTATTCAGGTTCATTATTATCCCTTGTAATGCTTATAATTATTTTGGATTATTTTCAGACTGGTGTATAGGGAAAGATGATTTTTTTCATCAGTTGGTCCTCTTATTGGTTGTACTAATTTTATCCAGGTGTCTTCTGTACGTTTGTTTTTATTGTAAATGTGTTTTGTAACATGATGTAATTGATGTAGTCATGTGTTTGTCTTTTCACAAAGGTGTACCTGGCAATTACTGGGTCTGGTGTGCACGGTTTGAGTGGGAGGGTCCATTTGTGACTCACCTACTTCAGCCGGTGTCACTTCCCAGTTTGCTAGACCTGTAGAAGCGCTGGTAGAGCGCGAAACAGCTGTTGTCTTCCCCTGCTCACTTCTGCTATGTCCGCACTCCCCCGAGCCGTGAACACGTCATGATGGATTTTTTACCTTCAATAAAGGTTTGATCTACGCTATCTGGTGAGTGCTGCCGCAGTTCTTCTTTTTTCATTTTCCCATGATCCTGCCCCATCTGTCTCGATCATATCTATCCTACCCCACGATCCTACACCATGTCTCCATCCTGCCCCCTGTCTCTCCAATCCTGCCCTGTGTCTCCAATCCTGCCCCAGTGTCTCTCATCCTGCCCCGTGTCTTCCATCCTGCCATCGTGTCTCTCATCCTGCCCCCATGTCTCCATTCTGCCCCGTGTCTCCTTTCTGCCCCGTGTCTCCATTCTGCCCCATCTCCATTCTGCCCCCTTGTCTCCATTCTGCCCATGTCTCCATTCTGCCCCCGTGTCTCTATTCTGCCCCTGTGTCTCCATTCTGCCACTGTCTCCATTCTGCCCCGTGTCTCCATTCTGCCCCGTGTCTCCATTCTGCCCCATGTCTCCATTCTGCCCCGTGTCTCCATTCTGCCCCTGTCTCCATTCTGCCCCTGTCTCCATTCTGCCCCTGTGTCTCCATTCTGCCCCTGTCTCTCCATTCTGCCCACTTGTCCCCATTCTGCCCGCTGTCTCCATCCTGCCCCCGTGTCTCCATTCTGCCCCTGTTTCCATTCTGCCCCCTGTCTCCATTCGGCCCCCTGTCTCCATCCTGCCCCCTGTCTCCATTCTGCCCCTGTGTCCCCATTCTGCCCCTGTCTCCATCCTGCCCCTGTCTCCATCCTGCCCTGTGTCTCCATTCTGCCCTGTGTCTCCATTCTACCCCTGTCTCCATTCTGCCCCCGTGTCTCCATTCTGCCCCCTTGTCTCCATTCTGCCTCTGTGTCTCCATTCTGCCTGTTGTCTCCATCCTTCCCCCGTGTCTCCATTCTGCCCCTGTGTCTCCATTCTTCCCCGTCTCCACTCTGCCCTCTGTCTGCATTCTGCCCCGTGTCTCCAATCTTGCCCCCCTGTCTCCATTCTGCCCCGTGTCTCCATTCTGCCTCGTCTCCATTCTGCCCCGTGTCTACATTATGCCCCTGTGTCTCCATTCTGCCCCCTGTCTCCATCCTGCCTGCATGTCTCCATTCTGCCTCGTCTCCACTCTGCCCCATGTCTCCATTCTGCCCTTGTGTCTCCATTCTGCCCCCTGTCTCCATCCTGCCCCCATGTCTCCATTCTGCCCCGTGTCTCCAATCCTGCCCTCTGTCTGCATTCTGCCCCGTGTCTCCAATCCTGCCCCCTGTCTCCATTCTGCCCCGTGTCTCCATTCTGCCTCGTCTCCATTCTGCCCCGTGTCTCCATTCTGCCCTAGTGTCTCCATTCTGCCCCCTGTCTCCATCCTGCCCCATGTCTCCATTCTGCCCCGTGTCTCCAATCCTGCTCCTGTCTCCATTCTGCCCCATCTCCATTCAGCCCACTTGTCTCCATTCTGCCCCTGTGTCTCCATTCTGCCCCTGTCTCCATCCTGCCCCGTGTCTACATTCTGCCCCCTGTCTCCATTCTGCACTGGGCAGGATGGAGACACATAGCCTATATGTCTCCATCCTGCCGGTGAAACATTGCGGCTTGCCGCTTTCAATAAAAATAATTAAGAAAAACCCAAAAACTTACTTAAAACCTCGCCGCCCTCCTGCAGCGAAGATCCCTCCCGGCATTTCAGTGCACTCCTGCATCTGATTGACTGGCAGCTTTAACCATTGCCGTGCAGGCCCACAAAGCAATAGGGTAACTGAACCTGCCTTTGGACGCAGGTTCAGTTACTGTACCGATAGAAGCCTGCCGCTGGGGCTCGGGCCTGATGAGCAGAAGGGATGGGGCCCGATACGCCAATTCAAGGCAGTAATGCCCTGATGGTGGCACTGTTTACAATGCATGACAGATGAATTGCTGGCTTTTCTTCTATCTATCTATCTATCTATCTATCTATCTATTTCATATCTATCTATCTATCTATCTATCTATTTATCTATCTATCTACAGTCATGGCCAAAAGTATTGACACACCTGCAATTCTGTCAGATAATACTCATTTTCTTCCTGAAAATGATTGCAAACACAAATTGTTTGGTAGTATTATCTTCATTTAATTTGTCTTAAATGAAAAAACACAAAAAGAATTGTCCTAAAGCCAAATTGGATATAATTCCACGCCAAACATAAAAAAGGGGGTGGACAAAAGTATTGGCACTGTTCGAAAAATCATGTGATGCTTCTCTAATTTGTGTAATTAACAGCACCTGTAACTTACCTGTGGCACCTAACAGGTGTTGGCAATAACTGAATCACACTTGCAGCCAGTTGACATGGATTAAAGTTGACTCAACCTCTGTCCTGTGTCCTTGTGTGTACCACATTGAGCATGGAGAAAAGAAAGGAGACCAAAAAACTGTCTGAGGACTTGGGAAACCAAATTGTGAGGAAGCATGAGCAATCTCAAGGCTACAAGTCCATCGCCAAAGACCTGAATGTTCCTGTGTCTACCGTGCGCAGTGCCATCAAGAAGTTTAAAGCCCATGGCACTGTGGCTAACCTCCCTAGATGTAAACGGAAAAGAAAATTTCAACGCAAGATTGTGCGGATGTTGGATAAAGAACCTCGACTAACATCCAAACAAGTTCAAGCTGCCCTGCAGTCTGAGGGTACAACGGTGTCAACCCGTACTATCCGTTGGCGTCTGAATGAAAAGGGACTGTACAGTATGGTAGGAGACCCGGGAAGACCCCACTTCTTACCCCGAGACATAAAAAAGCCAGGCTGGAGTTTGCCAAACCTTACCTGAAAAAGCATAAAACATTTTGGAAGAATGTTCTCTGGTCAGAGGAGACAAAAGTAGAGCTTTTTGGGCAAAGGCAACAACATACTGTTTACAGGAGAAAAAAGAGGCATTCAAAGAAAAGAACACGGTCCCTACAGTCAAACATGGCGGAGGTTCCCTGATGTTTTGGGGTTGCTTTGCTGCCTCTGGCACTGGACTGCTTGACCGCATGCATGGCATTATGAAGTCTGAAGACTACCCACAAATTTTGCAGCATAATGTAGGGCCCAGTGAAAGAAAGCTGGGTCTCCCTCAGAGGTTATGGGTCTTCCAGCAGGACAATGACCCAAAACACACTTCAAAAAGCACTAGAAAATGGTTTGAGAGAAAGCACTGGAGACTTCTAAGGTGGCCAGCAATGAGTCCAGACCTGAATCCCATAGAACACCTGTGGAGAGATAAAAAAAACTGGCAGCTTAGAGAAGGCACCCTTCAAATATCAGGGAGCTGGAGCAGTTTGCCAAAGAAGAATGGTCTAAAATTCCAGCAGAGCATTGTAAGAAACTCATTGATGGTTACCAGAAGCGGTTGGTCACAGTTATTTTGGCTAAAAGTTGTGCAACCAAGTATTAGGCTGAGGGTGCCAATACTTTTGTCTGGCCCATTTTTGGAGTTTTGTGTGAAATGATCAATGTTTTGCTTTTTGCTTCATTCTCTTTTGTGTTTTTTCATTTAAGACAAATTAAATGAAGATAATAATACCAAAGAATTTGTGTTTACAATCATTTTCAGGAAGAAACTGAGTATTATCTGACAGAATTGCAGGGGTGTCAATACTTTTGGCCATGGCTGTATCTATCTATCCAGGGTCGGCGTCAGCACCTGGCGCACCCTGGCAAGTACCGGGGCCCTGGCGAGACTGGGGGGCCCATAACGGTAAGACACTTATTATGCCGGCATTGCCGACACTGATCCGCAGCGCATCATGTGCTCCTGAAGGCCCCCGAAGCCGGACTGCATCATTCACGAGTCTGACCCTCCCTCCCTTTGCTAGTGTGCTGTGTGTGTCTCCAGCCAGGACTCGGAGGCGGAGCTGGAGCGGATATATGATTCCCGGCAGCAGGAGGCGGGACTCACTGACTGGGACTCACTGCAGCAGGAATACTCACCAATCACCCTCCATGGGGATAGAAGAGTCACTTCCGGGTCGGCGGTCATCACTTCCTGGTGAGAGTAAGGAGCTCGTCATCCTAAGAAGAGCAGCGCTGACACACAGATCGCTTCGCAACATGGTCCTGGACTTGGGTCCACCGTCCAGTTCCAGCGCAGTGAGCAGCAGAAGATGAGCAGCATTCGTCAGTGCATGTGCGCAGATCCTGTGTCCACAACGGTCGGGGGCGACGGCGATGGCGTGGTGGTGGGTGAGCTGGGCTGCCTGTGTTATATACTATGTGGGCTGCCTGTGTTATTTACTACATGGCTGTGCTATATGCTATGTGGCTGCCTGTGTTATATACTACATACGTGGGCTGCCTGTGTTATATACTACGTACGTGCCTGGGCTGCCTGTGTTATATACTACGTGGACTGCCTGTGTTATATACTACGTGGCTGTGCTATAAACTACGTGGCTGGGCAATATATTACGTGGCTGGGCAATATACTACGTGTCTGTGCTATATACTACGTGTCTGTGCTATATACTACTTGGCTGTGCTATATACTATGTGGCTGGGCAATATACTATGTGGCTGGGCAATATACTATGTGGCTGTGCTATATACTATGTGTCTGTGCTATATACTACGGGGCTGGGCAATATACTATGTGGCTGGGCAATATACTACGTGTCTGTGCTATATACTACGTGGGCTGTGCTATATTCTATGTGGCTGTGCTATTTACTACTTAGCTGTGTTATATACTATTTGGGCTGTGCTATACGCTAGGGGGGCTGTGCTATATTTCTCTGCTGTATCTGTGCATCATGAAGCGTGGTATGTGTTAAAGAGGGGGGCCCACTGAGACTCTTTTGCTCGGGGCCCTCAAAAACCTGGAGCCAGCCCTATATCTATCTATCTAATCGGGAAAAAACAGGCAGCACTCCAAAAATTAAATTGAAAAACCGTGGCCTTACTGATCCATTAGCAGCAATGTTTCGACAGATTTCTCTGCCTTTCTCTGCTTAAGAAAGGCAGAGAAATCTGCTGAAATGTTGCTGCTAATGGATCAGTAAAGCCACGGTTTTTCACTTTAATTTTTGGAGTGCTGCCTGTTTTTTTCTGATTTCCAATTTTAGAGGTTTGGACATTACCTTAACAGATCTTATTGCACCCGGTTTCTTTTGGTAGTGCTGCCAAATGTTCTTTAATTATCTATCTATCTATCTATCTATCTATCTATCTATCTATCTATCTATCTATCTAATATATGTATATATTTATATATGTGTGTGTCACTGACATCTATATACCTATGTATTCTATGTGTATATATCTATTCTATCTATTCTATTCTAACCTGTCACTCTGTGATTTTACTGAACACGGCAAATGAATTTCCAGCTTTTATTCTATCTTTTAAGAAAAATGTTTGTGTTGCAGATCACGAATCCGAATGTACCATATGTGTGCCAAATTTATGTTTGGTGATCGTTTTCCAAACATATTTGCTCATTTCTAATCACTAGCCTCATTTTAGCTCTCATAGAGTTGCACTGAGCACTTGTGTTAGGGTTGGCGGAACGCACCAAATATATTGTTTATTAAATAGAATTGGCGCGTTCGCAACCCGGGATCCACCGTACAGGAAAGTACCTGCTGCTAAATAATGGCGGCTCTATATGGCGGTATATACCAACTCTGTTAGCTTCACAGAGTAACCGCGAGAGGCAGGCTGTGCCCTGTTAGACTTTCACAGAGGCACAGGCCAACTACCCAGCCATGAGCAGTGAGTGGTCATGCATGCATACACAATCTCCTCGCCGGAGGAGCCAGCATTCTAGGGGCTTATTTCAGCCGGGTCCCTGAACACACTTATACACAATCTCCTCGCCGGAGGTGCCAGCATTCTAGGGGCTTATTTCAGCCGGGTCCCTGAACACATACAAACGCATGACCACATTGGCGCAAAGCATATGACAAAAGACGATACTAGCGCATGGCCGTGCGGTCATGCGCAGTTTATATACAGTGGGGCAAAAAAGTATTTAGTCAGTCAGCAATAGCGCAAGTTCCACCACTTAAAAAGATGAGAGGCGTCTGTAATTTACATCATAGGTAGACCTCAACTATGGGAGACAAACTGAGAAAAAAAAATCCAGAAAATCACATTGTCTGTTTTTTTAACATTTTATTTGCATATTATGGTGGAAAATAAGTATTTGGTCAGAAACAAAATTTCATCTCAATACTTTGTAATATATCCTTTGTTGGCAATGACAGAGGTCAAACGTTTTCTGTAAGTCTTCACAAGGTTGCCACACACTGTTGTTGGTATGTTGGCCCATTCCTCCATGCAGATCTCCTCTAGAGCAGTGATGTTTTTGGCTTTTCGCTTGGTAACACGGACTTTCAACTCCCTCCAAAGGTTTTCTATAGGGTTGAGATCTGGAGACTGGCTAGGCCACTACAGGACCTTGAAATGCTTCTTACGAAGCCACTCCTTCATTGCCCTGGCGGTGTGCTTTGGATCATTGTCATGTTGAAAGACCCAGCCACGTTTCATCTTCAATGCCCTTGCTGATGGAAGGAGGTTTGCACTCAAAATCTCACGATACATGGCCCCATTCATTCTTTCATGTACCCGGATCAGTCGTCCTGGCCCCTTTGCAGAGAAACAGCCCCAAAGCATGATGTTTCCACCACCATGCTTTACAGTAGGTATGGTGTTTGATGGATACAACTCAGTATTCTTTTTCCTCCAAACACGACAAGTTTTGTTTCTACCAAACAGTTCCAGTTTGGTTTCATCAGACCATAGGACATTCTCCCAAAACTCCTCTGGATCATCCAAATGCTCTTTAGTAAACTTCAGATGGGCCTGGACATGTACTGGCTTAAGCAGTGGGACACGTCTGGCACTGAAGGATCTGAGTCCATGGTGGCGTAGTGTGTTACTTATGGTAGGCCTTGTTACATTGGTCCCAGCTCTCTGCAGTTCATTCACTAGGTCCCCCCGCGTGGTTCTGGGATTTTTGCTCACCGTTCTTGTGATCATTCTGACCCCACGGGGTGGGATTTTGCGTGGAGCCCCAGATCGAGGGAGATTATCAGTGGTCTTGTATGTCTTCCATTTTCTAATTATTGCTCCCACTGTTGATTTCTTCACTCCAAGCTGGTTGGCTATTGCAGATTCAGTCTTCCCAGCCTGGTGCAGGGCTACAATTTTGTTTCTGGTGTCCTTTGACAGCTTTTTGGTCTTCACCATAGTGGAGTTTGGAGTCAGACTGTTTGAGGATGTGCACAGGTGTCTTTTTATACTGATAGCAAGTTTAAACAGGTGCCATTACTACAGGTAATGAGTGGAGGAAAGAGGAGACTCTTAAAGAAGAAGTTACAGGTCTGTGAGAGCCAGAAATCTTGATTGTTTGTTTCTGACCAAATACTTATTTTCCACCATAATATGCAAATAAAATGATAAAAAAACAGACAATGTGATTTTCTGCATTTTTTTTTCTCAGTTTGTCTCCCATAGTTGAGGTCTACCTATGATGTAAATTACAGACGCCTCTCATCTTTTTAAGTGGTGGAACTTGCACTATTGCTGACTGACTAAATACTTTTTTGCCCCACTGTAGTTACAGCACAGGAAGCTGCTACCAAAGTTTTGCCCTTTCAGGACCTTCCTGGAGGACCAATGGGATGCGCTGCAGTACCTGAACATGTGACCGAACATGTGATCCTCGACCTCCAATGGGAGACCTCGCCCTGGGCATGCTCAGTATGTGTAAATAAGGACTTAGTCCCAGAGAGGCCCGCTCGCCGCAGATCAGTGCAGGGTACCATAGGAAAGCCAGAAAAGGCAGTAGTGACCCTATGCACCGAATCAGCCTCAGCGAGACGCTGGGAGCGACGTCTCCGCTGAGCAGACCCCACTGCGGCCGATGCTGAATGGGAGACCGCAGCAGACACGGATCGAGATTCCCCCTGTGCAGCAGAGGAAACTCGACTCCTAACATTACCCCCCCCTCCTAGGGCCCCCCCCCTCCTTGAGCCTCACTACGCTCAAAAGCTGCAATAAGCAGCGGAGCCCGAATGTGCTCCACAGGCTCCCAGGTTCTATCCTCTGGGCCGTGACCCTTCCAGTCCACCAGATAAAATTTCTTGCCGCGTACCACCTTGCACCCCACAATAGCATTCACCTCAAACTCATCCGTGGATGAACCCGATGTCCCAGCAGATGACTGTGTAAACTGGTAGAAGGTTTACACAGTAAAATATCGATATTTGCAGATGATACAAAACTATGTAAAGCAGTTAATACAAGAGAAGATAGTATTCTGCTACAGATGGATCTGGATAAGTTGGAAACTTGGGCTGAAAGGTGGCAGATGAGGTTTAACAATGATAAATGTAAGGTTATACACATGGGAAGAGGGAATCAATATCACCATTACACACTGAACGGGAAACCACTGGGTAAATCTGACAGGGAGAAGGACTTGGGGATCCTAGTTAATGATAAACTTACCTGGAGCAGCCAGTGCCAGGCAGCAGCTGCCAAGGCAAACAGGATCATGGGGTGCATTAAAAGAGGTCTGGATACACATGATGAGAGCATTATACTGCCTCTGTACAAATCCCTAGTTAGACCGCACATGGAGTACTGTGTCCAGTTTTGGGCACCGGTGCTCAGGAAGGATATAATGGAACTAGAGAGAGTACAAAGGAGGGCAACAAAATTAATAAAGGGGATGGGAGAACTACAATACCCAGATAGATTAGCGAAATTAGGATTATTTAGTCTAGAAAAAAGACGACTGAGGGGCGATCTAATAACCATGTATAAGTATATAAGGGGACAATACAAATATCTCGCTGAGGATCTGTTTATACCAAGGAAGGTGACGGGCACAAGGGGGCATTCTTTGCGTCTGGAGGAGAGAAGGTTTTTCCACCAACATAGAAGAGGATTCTTTACTGTTAGGGCAGTGAGAATCTGGAATTGCTTGCCTGAGGAGGTGGTGATGGCGAACTCAGTCGAGGGGTTCAAGAGAGGCCTGGATGTCTTCCTGGAGCAGAACAATATTGTATCATACAATTATTAGGTTCTGTAGAAGGACGTAGATCTGGGGATTTATTATGATGGAATATAGGCTGAACTGGATGGACAAATGTCTTTTTTCGGCCTTACTAACTATGTTACTATGTTACTATGTTACTCAGAAAACCGGGACAAATGAACGGGCTTTAAGAGGGAAATGTGAAAAGTATCGGTGATACCAAGGCGTGGAGGAATAGCCAAACGGTAGACCACAGGGTTGACCTGTTCCAGAACCTTAAACGGGCCAATGTAGCGAGGAGCAAACTTAGTGGACTCAACTCGCAGCCTGATGTTACGGGTGGAGAGCCACACTAAGTCGCCAGGAGCAAAGACCGGAGTGGGGCGCCGGGGTGTATCAGCCGAAACCCTCATTCTCTCCTTGGAGGCCCGGATGGCATCCTGTGTGCGGTCCCAGATGTCTCGTGCCTCCACCGCCCAGTCTGCCACCCTAGAATCGGTGGATGACACGGGCATGGGCACAGGGACACGCAGATGCTGGCCGAAATTAAGGAGAAAAGGAGTTTGACCAGTGGAATCGGATACGGCGTTGTTCAAGGCAAATTCCGCCCAAGGTAGCAAAGATGCCCAGTCATCCTGCCTAGCAGAGACGAAATGTTGCAAATATGTCACCAGAGTCTGGTTGGTTCTCTCCACCAACCCATTCGTCTCGGGATGGTATGCAGAGGAGAGGTTTAACTCTATGCTGAGTAAACGGCAGAGTTCTCTCCAAAACCGAGACGCGAACTGGGGACCCCGATCGCTGACAATCTTATCAGGCATACCATGCAATCGGAAAACTTAATGAACAACACCGCCAAGGCCCGTGCTGAGGGTAACCGAGGAAGCGGCACCAAATGCACCATCTTAGAGAAATGGTCGGTGACAACCCAAATAATGGAGCAGCCACGCGATTTGGGTAGGCCCACCAGAAAGTCCATCCCAACCATCTCCCAGGGCCTGTCTGCCACCGGTAGAGGGTAAAGCAACCCAGCAGGCCGTTGCCGAGGAGACCGATTCTGGGCGCAAGAAACGCACGCCTGAATATAGTCCCTGACATCTCGGGCCATATGCGGCCACCAGTATGTTCTGGCCAAAAGCTCAGATGTCCTCTTGGTCCCAAAATGCCCACCCACTCTGGAGGAGTGAGCCCAAGAGAGAACCTCCGGTCGCAAGTTAGCTGGTACAAAAGTCTTGCCCGGGGGCACAGACTGAAGCGAAAACGGAGCTACAGTTCTCAGGCTCTCAGAAGGGACAATAAGCCGAGGCTCCTCCTCCTCCGATGACACTACGGAGCGGGAGAGAGCGTCAGCACGAAAGTTTTTCTCCCCGGGGAGGAAATGGAGAGTAAAATGGAACCGGGAGAAGAACAGGGACCATCTAGCCTGGCGAGAATTCAGCCGCTGGGCCGTTTGTAGATATACCAAGTTCTTGTGGTCAGTGAAGACTTGGAAGGGAAAGCGAGCTCCCTCCAAGAGATGTCTCCACTCTGAAAAAGCCAACTTCATGGCTAGCAACTCCCTGTCCCCGATGGAATAATTCCTCTCCGCTGGTGTGAAGGTCTTGGAGAAGAAGAAGCAAGGATGCTTCCGACCTTGAGCATCCTTTTGGAAAAGGACTGCTCCAGCACCAACGGATGAGGCATCCACCTCCAAGATAAATGGTTTATCAACATCGGGGCGATGTAGGATGGGAGCGCTAGCGAAGTGTGACTTGATCGAGAGAAAGGCTTTGGAGACCTCCTCTGACCACAACTTGGGATTTGCTCCCTTTTTGGTGAGGGCAACCAAGGGAGCTACCAAAGTTGAGAAGTGTGGAATGAACTGGTGATAGTAATTAATGAACCCCATAAAGCGCTGCACCGCTTTAAGAGAATGGGGTTCCTGCCAGTCCATTACAGCCTGTAGCTTGGCAGGATCCATAGCCAAACCCTGGGCAGAGATGATGTAACCAAGGAAAGGCAAGGACTCCTACTCAAACACACACTTCTCCAACTTGGCGTAGAGGGAGTTTGCCCGTAAGAGGTCGAAGACTTTGCGAACATCTCTCCGATGGGAGTCAATATCTGGAGAGAAGATGACAATATCATCCAGATAGACTACGACCGAGGTGGTGAGCATATCCCGGAAGATGTCGTTCACAAAGTCTTGGAAAACGGCTGGGGCATTACAGAGCCCAAAGGGCATCACCAGATATTCATAGTGCCGATCCCTGGTGTTAAAAGCCGTCTTCCATTCATCCCCCTCACGGATGCGAATCAGGTTGTAAGCACCCCGCAGATCTAACTTCGTAAATACCCTCGCTCCCCGTAGCCTATCAAACAGCTCAGATATCAGGGGTAATGGGTACTTGTTCTTAACGGTGATGGCGTTAAGTCCCCTGTAGTCTATGCACGGACGTAAGTCTCCAGTCTTCTTCTGTACGAAGAAGAACCCAGCCCCTGCCGGTGACACTGACTTCCTAATGAATCCTCTTGCCAGATTTTCTTGGATGTACTGAGACATTGCCTCCGTCTCCGGGAGAGATAATGGATAGACTCGACCCCGGGGAGGCTCAGCACCAGGCAAGAGGTCAATAAGACAGTCATAGGGGCGGTAAGGCGGAAGGGTTTCCGCAGCTCTTTTGGAGAACACGTCTGCATAGGGCCAATAGTGCTTGGGGAGAGAGGAAAGATCTGCGGGTACCTGTGTAGTAGCAACCTGAACACACTCCCTCTGACATCTACCCTCGCAGGATTTACTCCATCCCAAAATTCTCCCAGAGGACCACTCAATATGAGGAGAATGGTAGCGAAGCCATGGTATCCCCAACAGGACCTCATCAATTCCCTCAGGAATGACTAATAGGGAGATTATCTCCTGGTGTGATGGAGACACAGAAAGCGTGAAAGGAATGGTTTGGTGGGTAATCTGTGAGGGTAGTGTTGACCCATTTACCACTCGAACGGTTACAGGCTTGGCGAGCATCACCAAGGGTATTGCGTGACGCTGGGCAAAAGAGGAAGACATAAAATTACCCTCTGCCCCAGAATCCACGCGTAGCTCGACCATAAGAGTGGATGGGCCTATGGTAATTGTCCCCATGAAGGACAATTTTGAGGCAAACGTCGCCGTGTCTAGTGTACCTCCTCCAACTGCCACTAGACGCTGACGTTTCCATGACCGCTGAGGACCCTTGGAGGCAAGATGTCCTGACTGCCGGCAAACATGAGGAACCTTATGTGCACGGGCGGACTGAGACTTGGATCCCGCTCGTGTCACCTCTAAGGCCTCATGTGACTCGGACGCCTGGACTGGAGATTCCAAAGGTTTGGCGAAGGTGGGGGCCAGCCGAAACCTCTGCCTACACTGGGCTCGCTCCAACCTTCGCTCGTGAAAACGAAGGTCTATGCGAGTAGATATGGCTATGAGCTCCTCCAGTGTGGCGGGAATCTCCCTAGTGGCCAAAGCGTCCTTCACATGGTCAGCCAGCCCCCTCCAAAATATGGGAATGAGGGTTTTATCTGGCCATTCCAACTCAGACGCTAATGTCCGGAAGAGAACAGCAAAATGGCTGACCATGGTTGAACCCTGAGTCAAAGCCAGCAGTTGGAGCAATGTATCATGGGTGACTTGAGGTCCTAAAAAGACCTGTTTCAGAGAGTCCAGAAACCGAGGAACACTCCGCACCACATGATCGTTGCGCTCCCACAGCAGCGTAGCCCACTCCAACGCTCTGTCCGACAAGAGGGAGATTATGAATCCCACCTTTACCCGCTCAGTAGGGAAACGTGCAGCCAGGAGCTCGAGGTGTATACCACATTGGCTCACGAAACCCCTACAGGACTTACTGTCCCCAGAGTATCTCTCAGGCAAAGGAAGGTGAGATAGGGTCGGAACAGAGGTGGCAGTGGGTAAAGCTGCTGCAGCCACGCTAGCAGCCTGAACAGCTATTGCGGTAACATCCACCGCCGAGGTTGCACGCTCAAGAGACGCCAACCGGCCCTCCAGCAGCTGGATGTACCCCTGCAATCGCTGTTCATCCGCCATTACTTAGCCAGATCCTGGCACTAGTATACTGTTAGGGTTAGTGGAACGCACCAAATATATTGTTTATTAAATGGAATTGGTGCGTTCGCAACCCGGGATCCACCGTGCAGGAAAGTACCTGCTGCTAAATAATGGCGGCTCTATATGGCGGTATATACCAACTCTGTTAGCTTCACAGAGTAACCGCGAGAGGCAGGCTCTGTGCCCTGTTAGACTTTCACAGAGGCACAGGCCAACTACCCAGATGTGAGCAGTGAGTGGTCATGCATGCATACACAATCTCCTCGCCGGAGGAGCCAGCATTCTAGGGGCTTATTTCAGCCGGGTCCCTGAACACACTTATACACAATCTCCTCGCCGGAGGTGCCAGCATTCTAGGGGCTTATTTCAGCCGGGTCCCTGAACACATACAAACGCATGACCACATTGGCGCAAAGCATATGACAAAAGACGATACTAGCGCATGGCCGTGCGGTCATGCGCAGTTTATATAGTTACAGCACAGGAAGCTGCTACCAAAGTTTTGCCCTTTCAGGACCTTCCTGGAGGACCAATGGGATGCGCTGCAGTACCTGAACATTTGACCGAACATGTGACCCTCGACCTCCAATGGGAGACCTCGCCCTGGGCATGCTCAGTATGTGTAAATAAGGACTTAGTCCCAGAGAGGCCCGCTCGCTGCAGATCAGTGCAGGGTACAATAGGAAAGCCAGAAAAGGCAGTAGTGACCCTATGCACCGAATCAGCCTCAGCGAGACGCTGCGAGCGACGTCTCCGCTGAGCAGACCCCACTGCGGCCGATGCTGAATGGGAGACCGCAGCAGACACGGATCGAGATTCCCCCTGTGCAGCAGAGGAAACTCGACTCCTAACACTTGTCACGTTAATTCTGACTTATGGCCAGTTAGAAGTTATGGGGACAAGTTGGTGCCGCGGGACCGTAGTGGTGTCGGTAAAAGTTGAAGCCACTGGAAGGTGAATATAAGAATGTGGGCAGGGGGCTTACAATTAAAGTGCCACTCCAGTAGTGAAAAAACCCTCGGCGGGAGTGGTACTTTAAGTGGTTGGAATTTAGTCTACTGTGCTGCATTGTTTTCTCCCACCTTATTTTTCTACAAATAAAGGATGCCAGCTAATTCGGGTCAAACCTCACCATATCCAAACTGTTTGTCTGCATGCTTTCAATGTCTTCCCTGGCCAGGTTTTAAAGGGCATAATTAGGAACCACTTGATTGAATCAAGGTTTTCCAAAAACATTGGGTAGCTGACGGCTGAACAATGCTTCAGCTAGTCTTTCAACCTCTTCTATGATCCTTCTTTGCCTTCATGTAATTTCAGACAGATTCAATGATGTTGAGATCAGGGAGCCACATCATCACTTGCAGGACTTCTTGTTCGTTACTACACTGAAAATAGTTCTTAAAAAGAAACCGTCATTTTAATTTGTATTTCATAAATCAATAATACATGTGAAAAAAAGAAACTTGGTAAAAAATCTTATCAGGGAAATCTGCTTCTTTTTCCTCCTGGGACTGATCACTCATTTTAAAAAATCTCATTTCCTGGGTAAAACCTTTGTTCAGTTGAGGCAAATTTTTACATTAAGGTACCTTCACACATAACTATATCGTTAATGATATCGTTGCTTTTGGTGACGTTGCAACGATATCGTTAAGGAAATCGCTATGTGTGACAGCGACCAACGATCAGGCCCCTGCTGTGCCATCGTTGGTCGCTGAACAAAGTCCAGAACTTTATTTCGTCGCTGGATCTCCCGTGGACATCGCTGGATCGGCGTGTGTGACACCGATCCAGCGATGTCTTCACTGGTAACCAGGGTAAACATCGGGTAACTAAGCGCAGGGCCGCGCTTAGTAACCCGATGTTTACCCTGGTTACCAGCGTAAAAGTAAAAAAAACAAACACTACATACTTACCTACCGCTGTCTGTCCCCGGCGCTGTGCTCTGCACTCCTCCTGTACTGGCTGTGAGTGTCGGTCAGCCGGAAAGCAGAGCGGTGACGTCACCGCTCTGCTTTCCGGCCGCTGTGCTCACAGCCAGTGCAGGAGGAGTGCAGAGAAGCAGAGCGCCGGGGACAGACAGCGTTAGGTAAGTATGTACTGTTTGTTTTTTTTTACTTTTAGGATGGTAACCAGGGTAAACATCGGGTTACTAAGCGCGGCCCTGCGCTTAGTTACCCGATGTTTACCCTGGTTACCGGCATCGTTGGTCGCTGGAGAGCGGTCTGTGTGACAGCTCTCCAGCGACCAAACAGCGACGCTGCAGCGATCTGGATCGTTGTCGGTATTGCTGCAGCGTCGCTTAATGTGAAGGGGCCTTTACAGAGATAGGAGATGTCAGTTGGTACTGATAAGATTTTATGTAGAACCGAAAGGAATAGAAGAGAAGAGCTCTGTCTCTTGCTTTTTCCTCCACCTCTCTCTCCCCCTCTACAGAGAATCTCATCAGTAGCAACACCCATCTCCTATCTCAGTAAAATAAGAATCTGTCTTTACTGATTAATCCCTTCTCCCCGAAGCCTGTTTTCACTTTCTTGACCAGGCCAATTTTTACAATTCTGACCACTGTCACTTTATGAGGTGATAACTCTGGAACACTTCAACGGATCCTGGTGATTCTGATAATGTTTTCTTGTGACATACTGTAATTTATGATAGTGGTAAAATTTATTTGGTATAACTTGCACTTATTTCTGAAAAAATGGAAATTTGGCTAAAATTTAGAAAATTTTGCAATTTTTAAAATTTTAATCTTTATGCCCTTAAATCAGAGAATCATATCACACAAAGTAGTTAATAAATAACATTTCCCACATGTCTACTTTACAACAGCACAATCTTGAAAACGTAAATATTTTTGTTAGGAAGTTATAAGGGTTAAAAGTTGATCAGCGATTTCTCATTTTTACAACAAAATTTGCAAAACCTTTTTATTAGGAACCAACTCACATTTGAAGTGACTTTGAGGGGCCTATATGACAAAAAAATTCCCCAAAAATGACACCATTCTAAAAAACTGCACCCCTCATGGTACTCAAAACCACATTCATGAAGTTTATTATCCCTTCAGGTACTTCAGAGCAATTTTTGGAATGTGGAAGGAAAATGTAAACATTTAACTTTTCTTTCCTTTATGCCTAATTTTTTTTAATTTCGCAAAGGTAACATGAGAAAATAGAACAAACATGTTGTTGTGCATTTTCTCCTGAGCATGCCAATACCCCATTTGAGAGAGAAAATGACTGTTTGGGTGCACAGCAGGACTTGGAAGAAAAGGAGCACCATTTCACTTTTTGAATGTAAAATTTGCTGGCGTAATTGGCGCTGCAGAGTATCACGTTAGGATCAGACAGGCATGGAAGGAGTCATGCCAGCAGGTGCTCACAAGCCACCTTCCCTGCAGGACCTGAAAGGACCTCGTGGCCATCTTGGGGGGCTGGGAGTCTCCATGGAGACAATAACGACATCGTGATCACATGGCGTTGTTGTGATGTAAGTGCGCAGGGAGCCCCTTCCATGCGTGATGCTCCTCTATGTCGCTGTCCCTACTGACAGTGGCTTCAGAGGGGTTAAATGCTCGCGATTGCTGCTAGCACTGATCATGGGTTTTGCTGCGGGGTGTCAGCTGTCACATGCAGCTGACACCCGCACCCGATCGCCAGAGCGCTCAGCGTGAGACCGTGCAATCGTTGCACCATACTAGTACTGCTGCTTGCGAGAACGCAGGTCCCGCAGATCAGTACTAGTACGCCGCATGTTGGGAAGGGGTTAAAGATTTAACCTGCGAATTGAGAATTTAGTAAAGGAAAGAATAGTTCCAGCAGGAGAAAGCAGCCAGTCCATGCAGCAAGTTTTTTATTTTCAGATGTACTGTTAGTGTATAAAATAACAAAGCAAATTTTTCAATGCTGTCACACCCCAAGGCTGTTAACCTTCATGACCAGGCCAAATTTTACAATTCTGAACACTGTCATTTTATGAGGTAATAACTCTGGAACGCTTCAATGGATCCAACTGATTCTGGGACATATTTTTAGTGACATATACTGTATTTCATGATAGTGGTAAAATTTATTTGATACGACTTGTATTTTTTTGTGAAAAAAATGGAAATTTGGCAATGTTGATAATTTAGCAATTTTCAAACTTTGAATTCTTATGTCCTGAGATATCATGCAAAATAGTTACTAAACAACATTTCCCACATGTCTACTTTACCTTAGGAACATTTTTGGAACAATATTTTTCTTGTTAGGAAGTTATAAGGGTTAAAAGTTGACTAGCTATTTCTCATTTTTCTAACAAAATTTTATGGAACCATTTTTTTAGGGACCGCATCACGTTTGAAGTGACTTTGAGGGATCTAGGGGTCTATATGACTGAAAATACCCCAAAGTGACACAATTCTATAAACATTGCCCTTCATGGTGCTCATAACCACATTCAAGAAGTTTATTAACCCTTCAGGTGCTTAACAGGAACTGAAGCAATGTGAAAGGAAAAAATTAACATTTAACTTTTTTCATTAAAATGTTCCTATTGATTCAATTTTTTTTATTTTTACAAGAGTAAAGAGAAAATGGACCCCAAAAACTGTAGTATAATTCTTATTGAACATGGCGATACCCCATATGTTGAAGAGAACCACTGCAGGGCTTGGAAGGAAATAAGCGTCATATGACTTTTTGCATGCAAAATTTGCTGGAATCATTAGCGGACACCATGCTGCATTTGGAGGGCCCCTGATCTGCCTAAACAGTAGAAATCTCTCACAAGTGACCCCATTTTGGAAACAAGACCCTTTAAGTACATGTGTGGGGAACACTTTGAATCCACAAGTTCTTCACAGAAGTTAACGTAGAGCTATGAAATAAAACAACACATTTTTTCAACAAAAATTAACTTTATGCCCAACATTTTTTATTTTCACAAGGGTAACAGAAATTAGACCCACACAAATGACCCCATTATGGAAACTAGACCCCACAAGGAACTTACCTACAGTTGTGTGAAAAAGTGTTTGCCCTCTTCCTGATTTCCGATTATTTTACATGTTTGTCAAATTTAAATGTTTCAGATCACCAAACAAATGTAAATATTAGACTAAGATTACACAAGTAAACACAACATAAAGTTTTTAAATGAAAGTCTTTACTAGAGTTGAGCAAATTTGTTCGAGTCCCTGCTTATTCGGCAACCTATAGCGCTTACTGTACAAGCTACAGCGGGAACCCGGATACATGGAGCACGCTGGCTGATCAGCTGATTGGCGCCGCAGCTGGATGTGTCGAGACTGTGTCACAGTCACAGCATATGCATGGAGAGCCCAACACACAGGCAATCCCTGCATGTGCTGTCACTGTGACACAGCCATGACACATGCAGCTGTGGCAGTCAAGCCTTTGCGATAACTGTCCATGAGCCTTTTACAACACTCTGGAGGAATATTGTCCCACTCACCTTTGCAGAATTGTTGTAATTCAGTCACATTTGAGGGTTTTCCGAGCATGAACCACCTTGTAAAGGTCATGCCAAAGCATCTCAATCGGATTAAGGTCAGGACTTTGACAACGTCACTCCAAAATTAGAATTTTGTTTTTCTTCAGCATAATCCAAGCAGTTCAGCTTGAGGTCACGATGGTCTGTCATTCTACTTCAGGATTTTTTTGTCAGACAGAAGAATTAATAGTTCCATTTACCACAGCAAGTCTTCCAGGTCCGAAAACAGCAAAACAGCCCCAGACCATCACACTACCATCACCATATTTAATGCTGGTATGATGATCAAGAGACAGAAGGATCAGAGCAATCCAACAGCCACAGAAGATCTGTGGTTCATTCTCCAAGATGTTTGGAACAACATCCCTGCCAAATTTCTTAACAGCTGTGTAAAAGTGCAATAAGAAAAATGTATGCGTTAATGCTGGTTTGAAGGCGCAGGGTGTTCACACCAAAAGTTGAATTGATTTAGAGTTCTCTTATGTTTATCCACTTTTCATTTTGTTAATAGATAAAAAATAAACTATTATCACTTCTATTTTTCAGAGTATTCTTATTTTGCAGCATTTTTTCCATTCTTACCTGAAACTTTTGCACAGTACTGTATATGAACTTGAAAAAATAAAATAGAAAACTACATTACAAATTACACAAAGCTTTCCAATTAGAACCTCCACTAATACCTAATATTAAAGTGGAATGCAATTGTGCTGAGATTTATAGCATAAAAGAATACCTGATCAGGATTAGAAAATATGATTTTGTATAATTTAGGAACAGCGCCACTCTTTTCTATATTTTGTGCCTAATTCTGCAGTTTAGCCACATTTGCAACGTGTGCCAATTGTAATACTACTGTCTTATGTAGCATTGGGCCTTACATGGCTACTCTCACTGTCATAAATGTTTAAAATTGTATATTACTTGTAAAAACAAGTAACTGCGCATTTTATTTGTTATTAAAGGGAATCTGTCATCAGTGTTTTGCTATCCTCTATAAGAGTAGCATGATCTAGGGCAGGGGTGTCAAACTGCATTCCTCGAGGGCTGCAAACAGGTCATGTTTTCAGGATTTCCTTGCATTGCACAGGTGATAATTTAATCACCTGCAGAAAATGATTCCAGCACCTTGTGCAATGCTAAGGAAATCTTGAAAACACGCAAGGTTTGAGGCCCTTGAGGAATGCAGTTTGACACCCCTGATCTAGGGACACAGACCCTGATTTAAGTGATATGTCAATTACTAAGCTGATTGCTGTCATTTTAATTAAATGACTGTTTAATCTGCCGCAGATCAAGCAGTTTTCTGAATGTTGAGCAGCTTTCTGCCCATGTATAGTGTATACAGAAAGCTGCCAATGAATGGGTGGTGTTATACAGCGCTCAAGAATATGCTTGACTTCCTGGCATCAGGTTTACTAGGCCTCTCAAAATTATCTCCTGCTGATAAAACAGTGATTTTATCAAAAGTACAGGAAGCAGCCCAGTAAGTGACACATTGCTGAAATGAAGATCCCCGTCTTTACATTATGCATCTCTCAGATTAAGTAATAAAAACCTGGGGACAGGATCCCTTAAAAAATGTCTCTATGATTTCAAGAATTGAGTCATTTTTATGTGCGCTATATGCTGATTGTCATGGTTACTTTCAAGGTTACAGACTATCAACTGTGTCCAGTGTCCAAGGCAAGATATGCAGCACTTACAATCTCTTTCCAAGAGAGCTTGTAAGCACTGACCTTAATCTGGCCAGATTCGTAGATCCAGCCAAGTTCAGTGCTCCTGCTCTCCTCTGATACGTATGGGCAAAGCTGCCTCTGTTTGAAGCATTTTAGATCCCAAAGCTTAGGCCAGTGGCAAGACAATGCTATTTGTTTAACCCCTTAGTGACAGAACCAATTTGGTACTTAATGTCCGGGCCAATTTTTACAATCCTGACAACTGTCCCTTTATGAGGTTATAACTCTGGAATGCTTTAACTGATCCCGCAAATTCTGAGAGTGTTTTTTGTCACATATTGTACTTCATGTTAGTGGTAACATTTTTTCGATATTACTTGTGATTATTTATGAAAAAAATGGAAATATGGCAAAAAGTTTTTAAATTTTTAAATTTTCAAATTTTGAATTTTTATGCCCTTAAATCAGAGAGATATGTCACACAAAATAGTTAATAAATAACATTTTCCACATGTCTACTTTACATCAGTACAATTTTGGAAACACTTTTTTTTGTTAGGAAGTTATAAGGGTTAAAAGTTGACCAGCGATTTCTCATTTTTAAAAACAAAATTTACAAAACCATTTTTTTTAGGGACCATCTCACATTTAAAGTCACTTTGAGGGGTGTACATGACAGAAAATACCCAAACTTGACACCATTCTAAAAACTACACCCTTCAAGGTGCTCAAAACCACATTCAATAAGTTTATTAACCCTTTATGTGCTTCCAGTGGCACCGCTATCATGGGGCAAGTTGAGCCCTTTGCTGCAGGCGGCAGTCATCACTGAAAGACAGGGGGCGGCAGAGCGGTGGTCAGAACACCTGGTGCCGACTCTCCATAATCCCTGACATTTGCTGTCACTATTGCGGTGCACGCGCCCCTGCACACAACCCACGGTGTGCAATATCAGCCTGTCATCCCTGCACCCACAGAGCAGCACACCACATATTTGCTACTCTGTGCAAACAGGACCTGTGATGAGGTCACAGGAGGGGAGGAATCACGGGTCACATGATCGGGACCTCCATGGATTGCAGGACTCTGCTGTGCTGGTTGCAATGGTAAGTGTGTGTAAGAGGTGTATGGAGCGGAGCCGTGTGTGTATGAGGTGAACGGAGTGGAGCCATGTGTGTATGAGGTGTATGGAGCGGAGCTGAATGTGTACGAGGTGTATGGAGCGGAGCTGTGTGTGTATGAGGTGTATGGAGCGGAGCCGTGCGTGTATGAGGTGTATGGAGCAGAGCCGTGTGTGTACGAGGTTTATGGAGCAGAGCTGAATGTATACGAGGTGTACAGAGCAGAGCCGTGTGTGTACGAGGTGTATGGAGAGGATCTGAATGTGTACAAAGTGTATGGAGCGAAGCTGAATGTGTACGAGGTGTACGGAGCGGAGCTGTGTGTGTATGAGGTGTACGGAGCAGAGCCATGTGTATGAGGTGTACGGAGCGGAGCCGTGTGTGTACGAGGTGTATGGAGCGGAGCCGTGTGTGTACGAGGTGTATCGAGCGGAGCTTTGTGTGTACGAGGCGTATGGAGTGGAGCCGTGTGTGTACGAGGTGTATGGAGTGGAGCTGAATGTGTACGAGGTGTATGGAGCGAAGCTGAATGTGTACAAGGTGTATGGAACGGAGCTGAATGTGTACAAAGTGTATGGAGCGAAGCTGAATGTGTGCGAGGTGTATGGAGCGAAGCTGAATGTGTACGAGGTGTACGGAGCGGAGCTGTGTGTGTATGAGGTTTACGGAGCGGAGCCATGTGTATGAGGTGTACGGAGCGGAGCCATGTGTGTACGAGGTGTATGGAGTGGAGGCGTGTGTGTACGAGGTGTATGGAGCAGAGCCGTGTGTGTATGAGGTGTATGGAGTGCAGCCGTGTGTGTACGAGATGTATGGAATGGAGCTGAATGTGTACGAGGTGTATGGAGCGGAGCTGAATGTGTACAAGGTGTACGGAGCGGAGCCGCGTGTGTATGAGGTGTACAGAGTGGAGCCAGGTGTGTATGAGGTGTATGGAGCAGAGCCGGGTGTGTGCGAGGTGTATGGAGCGGAACCGCGTGAGTACGAAATGGAGCTGTGTGTGCAAGGTGTACGGAGCGCAGCTGCGTGTGTAGGCGTAACTATATGTGGCCATTATACAATATGGAGCATCATGTGTGGCCATTGTACAGTATGGAGCATCATGTTTGGCCATTATACAGTATGGAGCATCATGTGTGGCCATTACACAGTATGGAGCATCATGTGAGGTCATTATACAGTATGGTGCATCATGTGTGACCATTATACAGTATGGAGCATTATGTGTGCCCATTATACAGTATGGAGCACTGTGTGGCCATTATACAGTATGGAGCATCATGTGTGGCCATTATACAGTATGGAGCATCATGTGAGGCCATTATACAGTATGGTGCATCATGTGTGATCATTATACAGTATGGAGCATTATGTGTGCCCATTATACAGTATGGAGCACTGTGTGGCCATTATACAGTATGGAGCACTGTGTGGCCATTGTACAGTATGGAGCATCATGTGAGGCCATTATACAGTACGGAGCATCATGTGGGGCTCATTATACTGTATGGAGTATTATATGGGGCTCATTATACTGTATGGAACAATATATGGGGCTCATTATACTGTATGGAGCAATATATGGGGCACCTTATACTGTATGGAGAAATATATGGGGCATGTTATTTTGCATGGAGCAATATATGGGGCTCGTTATTCTGTATGGAGCAATATATGGGGCTCGTTATTCTGTATGGAGCAATATATGGGGCTCCTTATACTGTATGGAGCAATATATGGGGCATGTTATTCTGTATGGAGCAATATATGGGGCTCATTATTCTGTATGGAGCAATATATGGGGCTCTTTATTCTGTATGGAGCACTGTGGTGCCCAGAATACTGTATGGAGGTCTATACTGTCTGATTTATGACCTATTGTAGAATGTACAATAGTTATCATTCATGTAATGTATGGGGGGACTGTATATGAGATGGGAGCCCTATAGGGGGGCTGTACTGTATATGTGTTTGGGGGAGCGCCGTTTTGAAGTTCGCCTCAGGCAGCAGTGTGGCTAGGTTCACCCCTGCGTGCTTCACAGGAACTGAAACAATGTGGAAGAAAAAAATGAAAATTTAACTTTTTTTGCAAACATTTTACTTCAGAGCCAATTTTGTTTATTTTCACAAGTGTAAAAAGAGAAAATGAACCACAAAATTTGTTGTGCAATTTCTCCTGAATACGCCGATATCCCATATGTGAGGGTAAACCAGTGTTTAGGCGCACGGCAGAGCTTGGAAGAGAAGGAGCGCCGTTTGACTTTTTCAATGCAGAATTGGCTGGAATTGAGATCGGACGCCATGTCGCGTTTGGAGAGCTCCTGATGTGCCTAAACAGTGGAAACCCCCACAAGTGACCCCATTTTGGAAACTAGACCCATTACGGAACTTATCTAGATGTGTGGTGAGCACTTTGAATCATCAAGTGCTTCACAGAAATTTATAACGTAGAGCCATGAAAATGAACAATCCTTTTTTTCCCTCAAAAATAATTTTTTAGCTCACAATTTTTTATTTTCTCAAGGGTAACATGAGAAACTGGACCACAAAATGTATTGGGCAATTTATCCTGAGTACGCTGATATCCCATATGTGGGGGGGGGACCACTGTTTGGGTGCATGGCATAGCTCGGAAGGGAAGGAGCGCCGTTTTGGAATGCATACTTTGATAGATGGGTCTGCGGAAGTTATGTTACGTTTGCAGAGCCCCTGATGTACCTAAACAGTAGAAACCCCCCACATGTGACCCCATTTTGGAAACTAGACCCCCCAAGGAACTTATCTAGATGTGTGGTAAGCACTTTGAATGCCCAAGTGCTTCACAGAAGTTTATAATGCACAGTCGTGAAAATAAAAAATATTTTTTTCCACAAAAATGATTTTTCAGCCCCTAATTTTTATTTTACCAAGGGTAACAGGAGAAATTGAACCCAAAAAGTTGTTGTCCAATTTGTCCTGAGTACGCTTATATCCCATGTGTGTGGGGGACCACTGTTTGGGCACACACCGGGGCTTGGAAGGGAAGTAGTGACATTTTAAAATGCAGACTTTGATGGAATGGTCTGCGGGCGTCATGTTGCTCCTGACGCACCTAAACAGTAGAAACCCCCCACAAGTGACCCCATTTTGGAAACTAGGCCCTCACATAGCTTATCTAGATGTGTGGTGGGCACTATGAACCCCCAACTGCTTCACAGAAGTTTATAATGTAGAGCCATGAAAATAAAAAATCATATTTTTTCCACAAAAATTATTTTTTCACCTCCAAATTTTTACTTTCACAAGGGTAACAGGAGAAACTGGACACCAAAATGTATTAGGCATTTTATCCTGAGTACGCTGATAGCCCATATGTGGGGGGGACCACTGTTTGGGCGCATGGCAGAGGTTGGAAGGGAAGGAGCGCCGTTTTGGAATGCAGACTTTGATAGAATGGTCTGCGAGTGTTATGTTGCATTTGCAGAGCCCCTGATGTACCTAAACAGTAGAAACCCCCTACAAGTGACCACATTTTGGAAACTAGACCCCCCAAGGAACTTACCTAGATGTGTGGTGAGTGTTTTGAACGCCTAAGTGCTTCACAGAAGTTTGACACAGAGCCATGAAAATAAAAAATAATTTATTTTTCCACAAAAATGATTTTTTAGCCCCCAATTATTTTTATTTTCACAAGGGTAACAGGAGAAACTGGACCCCAAAAGCTGTTGTCCAACTAGTACTTAGTACGCTGATGCCCCATATGTGGGGGTAAACCAGTGTTTGGGTGCATAGCAGAGCTCAGAAGGGAAAGAGCACCATTTGACTTTTTGAGCGCAAAATTGGCTCTCGTTTGGAGACCCCCTGATGTACCTAAACAGTTGAAACCCTCCAATTCTAACTCCAACCCTAACCCCAACACACCCCTAACCCTAATCCCAACCCGATCCATAATCCTAATAACAACCCTAACCCCAAAACACCCCTAACCCTAATCCCAACCCAAACCATAACCCTAATCAAAACCCTAAACCCAACACACCCCTAATCCTAATCTCAAGCCGAACCTCAAACCTAACCCTAATCCAATACACCCCTAATCCCAACTCTAACCTTAACCCTAATCCCAAACCTAACCCTAATCAAAATGTAACCCTAATGCCAACTCTAACCCTAATCCAAACCCTAATCTCAACCCTAATCCCAACTCTAACCCTAACTTTAGCCCAAACCCTAGCCCTAACCCTAACCCTAGCCCTAACCCTAACTTTAGCCCCAACCCTAACCCTAGCCCTAACCCTAACCTTAGCCCCAACCCTAACTTTAGCTCCAACCCTAACCCTAACCATAGCCCTAACCCTAATTGGAAAATGGAAATACATACATTTTCTTCATTTTATTATTTTTTCCTAACTAAGGGGGTGATAAAGAGGGGTGTTATGTACTATTTATTTATTTTGATCACTGTGATAGGATCTCACAGTGACCAAAATAAAATGAGAGTAAGAATCTTCTTCTGCTGGCCGGCACATCATGGCGGGCGCACTGATCCCCCTATTTCTCTGTCCTCTGATATGCGATCACATCAGAGGACAGAAAATAGCACACCGCTTTTTTTTTTTTTGTGGTTATTTACTGGCGATCACAAAACAGGGGTTGGTAAAAACCAACCCCGATCATGTTCTTTGGGGTCTTGGCCGGACCATCTTTTGCCGGAAGAAGATGCAGGCACCCATGGGGAACCACGAGGAGCACTGGGGGAGACGGGTAAGTATCGGGGACCCCATTTCTCTGTCCTCTGATGTGCGATCACATCAGAGGACAGAGAAATGAAATGGCAAATCGCTTCTTTTGTGACCACCGGTAAACGGTTAATTACCGGCGATCGCAACTCGGGGGTCGGTAAAAACCGACCCGAATCATGTTCTCTGGGGTCTCGGCTACCCCCGGTAACCGAGACCCCAGAGTAAATCTGACTCTGGGGGGCGCTATACACTTTTTCCACAACGCCGTTAATTAACGGCGATGTGGTTTAAGTACCCTTGACTGCCACCGTTAAAAGGCGTATCGGCGGTCGTTAAGGGGTTAAGCTGGTAATCAAGTAGTAGGGTACTGACCCACCGGCAAACATAAAGCTGTGAATCAGGGAAGTGGTGCATTCCTACCAAAGATGTTTTGAAAGGCCATTTAAGCCTCTAGAGGCTCTAGGGTCTGGGTACGAGTGCTAACTTTCCTATGCCAACTTACCTGATTCCTAAAGAATAGGCCAAAACAAGGTAGTAAACATATTGCAATGCAAGTCATTAACTGTCTCATGGATTTAGACTGCATGCAGTGATATTGGAGTTCAAAGAACGAGAAACACAATTTAGAAAACAATTTTATTAGACAAATCATTTAGACAAATTATACACAGAAAGCTCTGCCACTTGTAACGGAGGCCTCCAAAAATGTTTTCTGTAATTTTGTGTTTAAATAGGCAACACATGAAAATAGGCCTATTTTAAATACTGTACATGTCTAACAGTTATTTCAATTTAGCTAAATTTTACTGCAACATCTGGCATGTCTCTACATAGCTTTATCATATAATTATTATTTTTTTTTTTCGTTTTAACTTTTAAAATCCAATATGCATGAGACAACGGATGTCGCAAGGGGAAACAAAATGTGCATGCTTTCAGACACTTGTACCCTTTGAAACAAAATGGCCTTTGCATGATTTGAATAGAAACAAATCTGCCTTACACAGTAGACAATATTTGAAGATTTAGTACAAAAGCATTGACAGTACAAGATGCACCCTGGAGAACCAGCATCAAAAATATGTATGAAGAATATATATATATTTTTCATATTTTTTTATACATATTAATAAAGCAAATCATGAAACTTAGAACAAAAAATTAAAGATTCACAGATGTCACTCATTTCTTAAGTGCACATGCCTGGGTGCAAATGAAAGGTAAAAAAACGGAAGTAAATTATCTCAGACACTATATTGATATTATTTGTACAAGTAAACAACTGCAATAAACAGCGAACACAATCAATGCTGTCATTCTTACCATTCATGTACTGCAGTAAGAGAACACAGTAAGGCTTATTTAATAACCAATGTAACCAATGTTTTTACCATAGCAATTGGTCTAAATCGGTTGATCAATCACGTGGAAGGGAAGATAAACTAATGAGTTATTAGTACTCTATAATTGGTTGCGTTAAATTTAAAGCTCATTTGTGCTGTGCGATCCGTGTTGTTAAATTAGCTATTTTGATTTTTAAAACTCAACAGCCTTTTGCCATTTTTATATAGAAAATCTTGCGTAAATCTGTAATATTGGTTTACATGAAAAAAATGCAAGTTTCGTCCTGCTGCATGTTCTAGCACTTATTTGCGAACTGAGCTGATACTAATACCGGTCAAGGTTTAATGAGGTAATATGCAACCGACAATTGCTTCTCACCTAGAATTCCAAAATCAAGCCTGGCGCAGGTGGATTAGTAAGCACAGCGTTATCTAAGCAAAACAAAGAAATAGCCTAATAATTTTAGTAAAGTTGATGTGTTAATACATATCTCATTATCTTACATTTTAAAAAAACTTATGTAGACAGAAGGATGTTGGGAGCACCTCTATTTTAAGGAAAAATATTTTGGTGGCCTTGAAGATATGACTTACAAAAAAAATAAAGCAACAACATTTTTAATGTTGGAAAGGTGTGTTTTTAAGATACGAATTCCACAATTTTTTTTTATTCTAAAAATTCTTAAGGTACCTCAAAATTCTACAAATACCTATAAAAGTCCAAAGTAGACTTGGTGCAAATCAATTCAGAGCTGAGTGAGCTGCCTGAAACCTAAGCTTTACTTTGGTTAGCCAGTCTGGCATGACATTATTGTTGACACATGTGACACTGCTGCAGGCCAGCTAATGAAAACAAGAGCCAAGGATGCCGGCAAGTAGGAGGCGATTTGCTTTGCTATTGTCCGGCAGCCACAGAATATAGATGTGTTCACTGTACTTGGTCTTTTGCGTCAATTTTCACCATCCTTAGTCCTAAGTTATGCCATGTCACTCACGTAATGAAGGAGTAAAAAATGGTCATAGGAGTGCATGCACTCCTATGACCGTTTTTTTGTCTCTTCTTGTTTGATCCTCTTGCGAGGCATCCAGCTGGAGCTGCAGCATATCTTCCATTTTAACCACTCCTAACACCAGCTTGGCGTTCCAGTGAAGCCAATCGTCATTTTCTTTTTCTCTATACTCACATAATGAAGGCTGGGAATCTAACCTCTAAAACTGTAGTTCCTTAGAATGGAAAACCTGCAGTGTGACTTCAGGACTGCTTCTCCAGCACTGTTTTTTCTGTACATAGGTGCTTTCTCTACCACCATCTACAGCATGGCTCCATGCAAATAAATGGAATTCTTCAACTGGTATATACCTGAAAACACACCTGACCATGGAAGCAGTTCGGCATTGACTACATTTTCAGGATTGCAGGAGATCTCCTGGTTGAATCCCTAGTGATCATTAAGTGACGGCATGTCCTAGCAATATGCCAATACTTATTGACATGGGACTTCTCCTATAAGTACCTCTTGGAATCCACCAATAATTGTAAGACAAAATATTAATTATGTTAATCCCTGACAATACAATTTTATAGGCAGCCATCCCTAAGGTACTGGACTCATGGGCCACTCAATAGCGAGATTCTGAGTCAAGACTAGAGAATAATGAATTTCATCTAAGCAAGGCAAGGAAGAAAACCTAAAACACAATTGCTGTGTTGGGGCTAGGGGTTGGGCAGGGTATAATAATTTTATGTCCAAAAACATCAGCTCATAAGCACCAATGTGATAGCAACATAAATAAATGTATATATTTTAATATAAAAATAAACGAAAATCCCAATAATGCAAAATTTATGACAACTATAAAGCATAAACTATATCCACCATAGTATTCCCTAACAAGTAACAAATGACTATATTATTCATCTTACAATTACCTAGTATTTTGGCATTCGTGACAATTTTTGGCCTACCAGCAAGCATCTTTATTATACAAATCAGAATAAAAGGTTAACTTAGTTTGATGAATGCATTTGAGACTGAAAAACAAACTATGATATATTTCCCTACACAATTTACAGTAGGGATGATAGTAACCTGGGCCTTACAATACTTTATTGAAATGTCAAATACATTTGTTAATAAACTTTCAGAACTCATATTAAAGACTAGCTATCCCTCTTTGCGATAGAAAACTTGCCCATAATGCATAACCACTAATGATGAGCGAACGTGCTTGGATAAAGTGATATCCGGGCATGCTCGTGTGCTTAAAAAGTGTCTTGGGTGTGCTCGAAAATTATGTTTGCGTTCCTGCGACTGCATGTCTCGTGCCTGTTCGACAGCTGCAACACATGCGGGGATTATCTATTTGTTAGGCAATCCCTTCATGTGCTGAGGCTGCCGAACAGCCGGAATGCAGGCGCGGGGACTTGAAAATGTTTTTCGAGCACGCTGAAGACACTCGGTTAGCACACGAGCGTGCCCGGATAACACCTTATCCAAGCACTTTCGCTCATCACTAATAACCACTCCTTTCCCTGTGCTTTTACCCTTGATTTACTTGCTTTTTAATTTGTAACTACAGATTCTTGTATAATTTAATTGACGCCTGCTTCTTTCTTTTGCTGCCAAATGAAAAGACCCTAAACAAGCCTAAGTATAACAGAGAAGAAGTCACATGTAGAAAAATAAAACTTCCTTTCACCACTTTAGAAATGCTATCTGCAAGTAATGCAGTGGTGTTAGTCCAAAATACAGATGGCTCCTAGCCATCCTGAACTTATAAATATGGCAGAATGCACATATAGTTTGCTGAGTAATTTACCATAAGTTATACTATGACTCTCATTCGAGCAGTGTAGCTGTTACCAGATAATGCTTATACTCATCTTAAAACGTAAAAGTACTGTATGTGTTCATTTACACACAATATTTCAATTGTACTGATACAAAAAACAGCTTTGTATATAACATCGAAAACAATTTTGTATATAGTCTTCATTAAAAAAACAAAAAAACTAAGTATATAAAAAAACAGCTTAGGGCTCCCACCTGATTATTTCTTATTTTTGGGACAATTTATTAAGAAATTATTAAGAAATAAGTTCTATGTAAAAATTGGAAAATCAAAATAAATGATAAAAATGACTAATATTATGTGTCTACAACCATTCTACCAATATGTAGATGTTGGCTGCATTCAATGTGAATTCTAAAAAGATGAGGTCTAAATTCTCGAAAAGTTCCTGTGGCTTTAGACCGATCATTGATACTTCTATTTTTTCATGTACACTGGAAGAAGATGGCAAGATTTAACCATGACCAGGCCCGAAGTGGTAGGGAACCCGCTCTAAAATGGAATCGGCAGCTCTCTAGCCTCCTTTGCCAGCACAGCATAGTCAGATGCAGAGATGTGTATACAGATGAGAAAATTTTCAGTTTAAGATGTGACTGGACCATCATGGCACTGTACCAGACTTTTTGCAGAGCCATCTGAGGATATATGTTTATCTAGTGCTGGGAGAATTCATCCAGAGTTTGAATCCTCACCCTCACCTGCAATAATCTAGTTCTTGCCAACCTACCTGTCTGCTAAAGATTACTATACACATATATTGCTGTAGTCAGACTGACATATGAAGGGAGTAAGCAAAGGCAGATACTGAAAGCAGGACAAGGAGCATACAGAAGACTTCTGCCCCTACTCCCACTACCTACTTTCTTCTTTCCTTTCCCCCCTTCCTCTTTAGCAGTTTTCTGCTGTCACTTCCTCGCCTCACCTGCTTTCTGCTGTCCTATGTCCCTCTTACAGTTTTCTCCATTTTCTGCTGCCCTCTAGCCCTACTTATTTGCTTATTGGGAAGAGAATGCTGTAAAACATGCTCCATGCTTTAACTACAGTGGGTACGGAAGGTATTCAGACCCCCATACAGTTTTCACTCTTTGTTTCATTGCAGCCATTTGGTAAATTCAAATAAATTCATTTTTTTCTCATTAATGTAGACTCTGCACCCCATCTTGACTGAAAAAAACAGAAATGTAGTAATTTTTGCAAATTTATTAAAAAAGAAAAACTGAAATTTCACAGGGTCATAAGTATTTAGACTCTTTGCACAGTATTGAGTAGAAGCGCCAAGATTCTTCTTGGGAATGATGCAACAAGTTTTTCACACCTGGATTTTTGGATCCTCTGCCACTCTTCCTTGCAGATCCTCTCAAGTTCCGTCTGGTTGGATGGTGAACGTTGGTGGACAGCTATTTTCTGGTCTCTCCAGAGATGCTCAATTGAGTTTAGGTAAGGGCTCTGGCTGGGCAAGTCAAGAATGGTCACAGAGGTGTTCTGAAGCCACTCCCTTGTTATTTTAGTTGTGTGCTTAGGGTCATTGTGTTGTTGGAAGGTGAACCTTCGGCCAAGTCTGAGGTCCAGAGCACTCTGGAAGAGGTTTTCATCCAGGATATCTCTGTTCTTGGCTGCATTCATGCTTCCTTCAATGAAAACCAGTCATCCTATCCCTGCAGCTGAAAAACACCCCCATAGCATGATGCTGCCACTACCATGTTTCACTATTGGGATTGTATTGGGCTGTTGATGAGTAGTGCGTGGTTTTCTCCACACATACCACTTAGAATTATCACCTAAAAGGTCTATCTTCGTCTCATCAAACCAGAGAATCTTATTTCTCATAGTTTGGGAGTCCTTCATGTGTTTTTAGCAAAGTCTATGAGAGCTTTCATATGTCTTGCACTGAGGAGAGGCTTCTGTCGGGCCACTATGCCATAAAGGCCCGACTGGTGGAGGGCTTCAGTGATACTTAACTTTGAGGACCTTTCTCCCATCTCCCTACTGCATCTCTGGAGCTCAGCCACAGTGATCTTGGGGTTCTTCGTTACCTCTCTCACCAAGCCTCTTTTCCCACGATTGTTCAATTTGGCTGGACTGCCAGGTCTAGGAAGACTTCTGGTGGTCCCAAACTTCTTCCATTTAAGGATTATGGAGACCACTGTCCTCTTAGGAAGCTTAAGTACTGCAGAAATTCTGATGTAACCTTGGCTAGATCTGTGCCTTGCCACAATTCTGTCTCAAAGCTCCTTGGCCAGTTCCTTTGACCTCATGAATCTCATTTGGTCTGACATGCACTATAAGCTGTGAAGTCTTATATAGACAGGTGTGCCTTTCCAAATCAAGTCCTATCAGTTTAATTAAACACAGCTGGACTCCAATGAAGGAGTAGAACAATCTCACGGAGGATCACAAGGAAATGGACAGCATGTGACTTAAATATAAATGTCAGAGCAAAGCGTCTGAATACTTATGAACATGTGATATTTTTTTTTTTTATCACATTTGCAAACATTTCTACATTTCTTTTTTTCAGTCAAGATGGGGTGCAGAGTAAACATTAATGTGAAAAAAATGAACTTTTTTGAATTTACCAAATGGCTTCAATGAAACAAAGAGTGAAAAATGTTAAGGGGTCTGACTACTTCCTGTACCCACTGTATATCAGAAAAGGTATGCATATGTGTATTTTGTGCGTATTGTGGGAACGTTTTTGCAATGTTTATACTGGCATACACATAATATGTGTGGTTATATTCCAGTGTATTTTGTGTGTATGTTTACAATATGTCTGTATATGTGTGAAATGTGTGCGATGGCTATATGAATATTATGCTTTTTGTGAATTAAAGTCAATCAGGTTTCAGAAGGATGGAGGGAGTCAAGCATGAGTCAAGCCATATTCAGGATTTGAGATTTGCAATGCCGATACTACACTGCTGATTTGTGACAATGTGCAATACGATTTGTGAATAGGTTTTTCAAAACACTACACTTAGTGGAATTTTTTTTGCAAAGCATTAAATAGATTTTCTTCTGATGTTGAAATATGCAGCATTATTACTGCGTTGAGGAAAAGCTGCAGATCTGATTTCACCTCTAATTTCACCATTTCAATGTATAAAAATCTGCAAGATACACTTAAAGGGACACTGTCACCTGAATTTGGAGGGAACAATCTTCAGCCATGGAGGCGGGTTTTGGGGTTTTTGATTCACCCTTTCCTTACCCGCTGGCTGCATGCTGGCTGCAATATTGGATTGAAGTTCATTCTCTGTCCTCCGTAGTACATGCCTGCACAAGGCAAGATTACCTTGTGCAGGCGTGTACTACGGAGGACAGAGAATGAACTTCAATCCAATATTGCAGCCAGCATGCAGCCAGCGGGTAAGGAAAGGGTGAATCAAAAATCCCAAACCCCGCCTCCATGGCTGAAGATAGTTCCCTCCAAATTCAGGTGACAGTGTCCCTTTAACTACATTGGAAGTGAACACAGAAAGTTTAGGGGCTAATGCCCCAATATTCTGATCTGGTACATATGGGACTCTAATTATGCCTCTGCTGAATGTCCAGAAGTTGGAAATTCTGTTATTTCTCTGTACTCAGACCACAAAAATAACTGTAATCCTGCATAAGGATCCATTTACAAAGGCTAAGAAATTGTCTCTACTGAGCGTTGATCACTCATATATGAAGTCAATTGCTCTTTGTTAATTTTCATTATGTGTAACAGTGAATGAGGGGAACTGGTTCATGTGATCATTTGCTTCCGCTTCTGTCATGTACATTGCCTCATTGTCGGCTGCACATCTCCTGTTTACACCAACAATAATTTTTAAGCCCATATTAAAGATGTGATCAACAATAAATATGCGTTTTGTTCTTTGAGCCCTGTGTCTTTTACACTGGGCAATGATTGGAAGCAAACATATGTATGAACAAATCATTGTGTAAGCATAACATGGTGATTGAAGACAGATGCATGATTGCAAAATCACAAGTTTGTTATAGTCTGTAACCATCAAGTCACGCAAGTCTTTCTAGAAGCTGTGTACACAGGAATTGGCAAAATATTTTTAATTAAGACTATTTTTAAAACGTCTTCATTTCTAGTCAAACATTTGGTTGCAAAAGTCGATATGCATCGTATCTAATATGCTAATATGCTAGGTGACTATTGTATTTCAAATACTCTATCTCGACACAGATGCTGAGTTCAGCGATTGGCCACATTAGTGAAGTGAACTGTTGATTTGACGATGAGACCTGAGCAGCTTTGGAGAGCTGTCATTGGATTTGGGGAGGTTGGGTACTTGCTCTGTTTTCAAAACCCCTTTCAGAACCCCAGGACAAATTGGCTGAATATTGTGAACTTCTTACTTTCCCCACCTTCCTAATGGATTTTGCACTTAACACTTTTAAGTTGTTTTCTGTTGCTCTCTAGAGAATCCCCCCATGCTTTGGTCCCTAAATAATTACCAGTATTATAAGAAGAGGGTATGAATGGGAAGGGCAAAACAGCACGTTTGTGAGGTGAAGCATCAGTAATTAGCGTAAGAGCACTGAGTTATTTCAGAGAAGGGGCATTGTTTTTGTAGCATTCCCTGTAAAGTCCGTTACCATGCGTTGATTTTTTTTCTGCTTAATTTGTAATTGACCTATTGGTAAAATTTTACCATGGAAACTTGAGTTTGAGGTACCAGAACGGAAACGAAAAATGGCCCTTGTCTTCTAAATGAAGCTTGTAGCTCCATTTCACTAAAGTAAAAGGTAATTCGATTTGTTTACTGTTTCATTTATGAAAAAAATAATCTCTAGCTTTCTTAGAACTTTTCCAACTTTGGAATTCAACTGATCAAAGTAATAAACACTCTCCTTTTACTGAGATGTATATAATATAAGCAAACCACACTATAACTAAAGTATCCCAGTATGCTGCAACTAAGTAAGGCCACTCAGAAATGTTCATAATCATAGAACAGCTTAAACACAACTATATATATATATATATATATATATATACATTGCCATTTAGTGTTAAATAAGGCCTTCTGATTTGCATGGTGGAGATCCATCAATATATTCTTTTATCCTTAGATTTTTCTTTTCATAAAATACATTTTGATATTTTTTACTTAAATTTACAATAATAATGAGTGTCGGCATTCAATTATCCAGACTGTAAGTGAGAAAATCTATGACTACAAAATGTGTGGAAACCAGTGTACAGCTCTAGATTACATTGTAATGTTTATACAAAACTGATGTTTTATAGGTTTCTTCCTTCAAAAGTGTTGCATGATATAGCTGATTTCTTGTAAAAACAACCCCGTACTTGACCAATAGTTGTGTCTGGTGCTGAAGCCCAACTGATACCCTATTAATAGGGCTCAGCTGCAGTAAAAGGCATCCAGTGGGCAGGTGTGACTCTGTTTTTATCTTTGCTTATGAAAGTAGTCATTTGTAATATGGAACTTATTCCAGACACTTAAAAAGGGACACTGTAAACAGAAAGAGCCCTATTTTTGAGTGTCTGGTCAGTTTGATTTGCGTCAAAAGCGTATTTTTCATACAGACCATTCTTTATTAGTGGAGGTACATGTCCAGCTATCGTATACCAGATTATATTCCTTCAAATTAAACAATTAATAGATTGAATGAAATCGGTGAAATATTTAGCATTTTCCGACATAATAGAAAAGTAGAGATGGTATGACGTGATATAATACTCTTCTTGTTAAAATAGTTAAGAACTTTCTAAAGTAAATATTCTCATTGTATATAATTTGTTATTTTTTTTTTACTTTTTTGTTTTTCTAAAGCGCTATTGTATGATATATTTTTTTTTAACTTAAACATGAACACATTTATCAATTGGTGTATATAGTCCATATTCCTATGATATATATAATGCTGGAAGTCTGGATAATGTTGCCATTATGTAGACTGAATTTGATTTTTAAATTCATTTTTATTAATGGCTATGATGTTACGACACTGTTTTCAGTTTGGACAGTATGGCAGGAGGGCGTGAAAGTGCTGTGGAAGCGGCACAGCTTTACTATTCACATGCTGCTAACCTTTGGAATTTTGTTAGCAAGTCTCCCGTTTAAAAAAAAGAAGAGGTTATGTTACCCTCTGGTCAGTTCATCTCTCTTGTTTGCTAACATAGAAGAACCCTATGCAGATTGTCACTGTCTGTGATAAAAGGATATCCTGAACTACGGCCCCCTCTCCTTACTGCACTCATAGTGGTATTTTATTTTTTACCATAGATAGTAAAATATTATTTTTCTTGAAAAAAAAAGTCTGAAAATCATAAAAAAATCAAACATATAAAATATAAAAATATTTGAAAATATGTACACCCATAGCCAAAATTAGAATAGCGGTAGTATATATGTTAAGAGGTCTATGGAATTCCTTCCTGTATATATGAACATAATGTCAACATTATCCAGATTTTTCTTTAGTCACACACATGAATACTGTATGCATACACTGTCATATATACATACATTGAATTGGTGCAGACCTTTAACCCAAAAAGTAAACTGTACATTTAAAAAAAATGAGTTGATTAATTTACATATGCACTGCTACAGTGCAAAATATGCTTTAATGTATTCTTTTCTGGCGGAGAAATGGCTTTTTGTAATCCTACAAAATTGCATTCTTTTTCTTACAGCCTGACTTTAAACCGCAGGATTCGCCTTTGGTCCACTTTCATGGGACACAGGAGCAGCAGAGTATAAAGGAGAATCATCAAATAAGCAAAGATTTGTAATTATTGCAGATGTAACTTTTGAAACTAAAGTGAGATTCATAAATACATTAACTTGTTTTCCAGAAGAAACAGAGAAGAAATAAAGATGAGGCAGTGAAATGAATTTACAAGATTTAAAACACATTTACAGACAAAAGAGGAAGAAGAAAGCGAAGAATCAAAAACTGTTATTAATAATCTTGATATAAAAAAAATACATCCATGTTAGTTCCATCGTTTTACAGATGCTCCTAGCAAATAGCGTCCAAGAAGAAAAAGAAACAAGAAGAAAAAACAGTGGAGAGGAAACTCTCTAAAGCTCATATGGAGGTACCTCGGTCAGGGTCATTACCAAGATTGAGCCCTAGAGAAGGAGTTGGCTGGTATGGAATAGATGACATAGTTTTAATTGGACTTCGAAAAAATCCACCATTGGGAGATCTGTGCCTAAAAGGACCAGTTCGATGCTCAGGCACATTACCAAATGAAAATCCAGAAGCAGCTTTAGTAGACAAGTTACGACTAAGTGTCTGTATCTGTTCCGGTATAAAGGTTGTCGTAGTTATATGAGTATTTCGGAAATCACTAATTTGCTCCAAAGTTTGTCTCGTTGGTAACGTGTCAATGTCTAGTGGCGTCAGATCCACTGATGAAGAAGAAAACTGTTTATGAGGGCTTTCATCATCAGTGCACAGGCTGTTTACACGTCGGTGGAGATGTTCCAGGTCAATTTCTTTGTCATCCTGGAGGAGAAAAAAAAAGAGGGAGATGCACAGTATTCAGTACGAACCTTAGGTATCCTAGCCAGGCAACATCGACTAAATGAAAAAGTAGCACATAAAAATGCAGAATTTGACTTGATTGAGTTAAAAAAATGTAAGCTGTAGATATGGTTCACTAAAACATAGCTTTTTAGACATATTTTAGCCTTGCAAGACCAGCGGACAATGTGGGAAAGCATACAGGTATCCACAAAAAACAGTTTCACAACTCAAAAATAGCAAAAAGAAAAGCCCACAAAAACAAATTCTCAGTTTATTGCCCCCAAATATACATTCAAATTTCATTTTATAATAAGGATATCTTAAAATATTATAATGTACTATAAATATTGAAAAGTAAAAACTAAAGAACCTAATCAAAGAGTTTTTCTGGACCTTGATATCAGAATGAAAAAACAACACACTCTTCTTGGTCCACTTAAGTCCTGACCTAATCGACTGAAATTAAATTGAACCTGTCAGTAAGAATTTCTACATAAAACTAAAGGTGCTCTTTGTAAATTGATATGTAAGAACGTATCCTGCCATGGCTGAAAATTCTGCAGTTTGAGTTCTATGTAAATTAGCTGCAAGTGCATTAGGGCGAGGAGTCAAAGGACTTCCAGCTCTCTGGTACTCACTCTTTATTCCCTGCCCTATGCCTGGTTCCTTCATTTTATCAAGAAAATCAGTCTAGCCTTTGTTGTCTGCTGCCTCTCGTACAAGTGCCGACATTGCTGTAGTCTGTGTCAGAGTCAGTGGACTAGGACTTGGTGAGAGCTGGCAGACAACAGAGGCTGGATTGACCTGTCAATCAAGCACAGAATCCAGCCGCCAGCCAGAGAATAAAGAGTGACATGCCTCAATGAACTTGCAACTAATTTGTATAAAACTTCAATTGTGTATTTCTCAGCAATAGCATGATGGATTTCTGCAAGAAAGGTATCAATTTTCTCTGACCCTAAACAGCTGTAGATGAAAACACTTATGTAGAAATTCCTCCTCACAAATTGCATATATTAAATTGGCATCTGTATTAGATCAATCCCTTTAACCCCTTCCCGACCTGTGACACAGCGTATGCGTCATGAAAGTCGGTGCCAATCCGACCTGTGACGCATATGCTGTGTCACAGAAAGATCGCGTCCCTGCAGGCCGGGTGAAAGGGTTAACTCCCATTTCACCCGATCTGCAGGGACAGGGGGAGTGGTAGTTTAGCCCAGGGGGGGTGGCTTCACCCCCTCGTGGCTACGATCGCTCTGATTGGCTGTTGAAAGTGAAACTGCCAATCAGAGCGATTTGTAATATTTCACCTAAAAAAATGGTGAAATATTACAATCCAGCCATGGCCGATGCTGCAATATCATCGGCCATGGCTGGAAATACTAATGTGCCCCCACCCCACCCCTCCGATCGCCCCCCCAGCCCCCCGATCTGTGCAGCGCTCCCCTCCGTCCTGTGCTCCGCTCCCCCGTCCTCCTGTCCGCTCCCCCGTGCTCCAATCACACCCCCCCGTGCTCCAATCAAACCCCCCCGCACTCCGATCCCCCCCCGTGCTCCGAACCACCCCCCCTGCACACCGATCCCCCCCCCCTGCACACCGATCCACCCGCCCGCACACCGATCACTCTCCCCCATGCTCCGATCCCTCCCCCCCCGTGCTCCGACGCCCCCCCGTGCCCTGATCTCCCCCCCCCTGTGCCCTGATCTCCCCCCCTTATACTTACCGATCCTGGCGAGGTCCGTCAGTCTTCTTCCCCGAGCGCCGCCATGTTCCAAAATGGCGGGCGCATGCGCAGTGCGCCCGCCGAATCTGCCGGCCGGCAGATTCGTTCCAATGTGAATTTTGATCACTGTGATATAATCTATCACAGTGGTCAAAATAAAAAAACAGTAAATGACCCCCCCCATTTGTCCCCCATAGATAGGGACAATAATAAAATAAAGAATTTTTTTTTTTTTTCACTAAGGTTGGAGTTAGAACTAGGGTTAGGGTTAGGGGTAGGGTTAGGGGTAGGGGTAGGGGTAGGGTTAGGGGTAGGGGTAGGGTTAGGGTTAGGGGTAGGGTTAGGGGTAGGGGTAGGGTTAGGGTTAGAACTAGGGTTAGGGTTAGGGGTAGGGTTAGGGGTAGGGGTAGGGTTAGGGGTAGGGGTAGGGTTAGGGTTAGGGGTAGGGTTAGGGGTAGGGGTAGGGTTAGGGGTAGGGTTAGGGTTAGGGTTTCGGTATGTGCACACGTATTCTGGTCCTCTGCGGATTTTTCTGCAGCGGATTTGATAAATCCGCAGTGCTAAACCGCTGCGGATTTATGGCAGATTTACCGCGGTTTTTCTGCGCATTTCACTGCGGTTTTACAACTGCGATTTTCTATTGGAGCAGTTGTAAAACCGCTGTGGAATCCGCAGAAAGAAGTGACATGCTGCGGAATGTAAACCGCTGCGTTTCCGTGCAGTTTTTCCGCAGCATGTGTACAGCGATTTTTGTTTCCCATAGGTTTACATTGAAATGTAAACTCATGGGAAACTGCTGCGGATCCGCAGCGTTTTCCAAAGCGTGTGCACATACCTTTAGAATTAGGCTATGTGCACACGGTGCGGATTTGGCTGCGGATCCGCAGCGGATTGGCCGCTACGGATCCGCAGCAGTGTTCCATCAGGTTTACAGTACCATGTAAACCTATGGAAAACCAAATCCGCTGTGCCCATGGTGCGGAAAATACCGCACGGAAACGCTGCGTTGTATTTTCCGCAGCATGTCAATTCTTTGTGCGGATTCCGCAGCGTTTTACACCTATTCCTCAATAGGAATCCGCAGGTGAAATCCGCAGTAAATCCGCAGGTAAAACGCAGTGCCTTTTACCCGCGGATTTTTCAAAAATGGTGCGGAAAAATCTCACACGAATCCGCAACGTGGGTACATAGCCTTAGGGTTAGGGTTGGGTTGGAATTAGGGTTGTGGTTAGGGTTAGGGGTGTGTTGGGGTTAGGGTTGTGGTTAGGGGTGTGTTGCGGTTAGGGTTGTGGTTAGGGTTACGGCTACAGTTGGGATAAGGGTTAGGGGTGTGTTGGCGTAAGAATTGAGGGGTTTCCACTGTTTAGGCACATCAGGGGGTCTCCAAACGCAACATGGCGCCACCATTGATTCCAGCCAATCTTTTATTCAAAAAGTCAAATGGTGCTCCTTCCCTTCCGAGCCCCGACGTGTGCCCAAACAGTGGTTTACCCCCACATATGGGGTATCAGTGTACTCAGGACAAACTGGGCAACAATTACTGGGGTCCAATTTCTCCTGTTACCCTTGAGAAAATAAAAAATTGCTTGCTAAAACATCATTTTTGAGGAAAGTAAAATGATTTTTTATTTTCACGGCTCTGCGTTGTAAACGTCTGTGAAGCACTTGGGGGTTCAAAGTGCTCACCACATATCTAGATAAGTTCCTTGGGGGGTCTAGTTTCCAAAATGGGGTCACTTGTGGGGGGTTTCTACTGTTTAGGCACACCAGGGGCTCTGCAAACGCAACGTGACGCCCGCAGACCATTCCATCAAAGTCTGCATTTCAAAACGTCACTACTTGACTTCCGAGCCCCGACATGTTCCCAAACAGTGGTTTACCCCCACATATGGGGTATCAGCGTACTCAGAACAAACTGGGCAACAATTACTGGGGTCCAATTTCTCCTGTTACCCTTGAGAAAATAAAAAATTGCTTGCTAAAACATCATTTTTGAGGAAAGAAAAATGATTTTTTATTTTCACGGCTCTGCGTTGTAAACGTCTGTGAAGCACTTGGGGGTTCAAAGTGCTCACCACATATCTAGATAAGTTCCTTGGGGGGTCTAGTTTCCAAAATGGGGTCACTTGTGGGGGGTTTCTACTGTTTAGGCACACCAGGGGCTCTGCAAACGCAACGTGACGCCCGCAGACCATTCCATCAAAGTCTGCATTTCAAAAGTCACTACTTCCCTTCTGAGCCCCGACGTGTGCCCAAACAGTGGTTTACCCCCACATATGGGGTATCAGCGTACTCAGGAGAAACTGGACAACAACTTTTGGGGTCCAATTTCTCCTGTAACCCTTGGGAAAATAAAAAATTATGGGCTAAAAAATTATTTTTGAGGAAAGAAAACGTATTTATTATTTTCACTGCTCTGTGTTATAAACTTCTGTGAAGCACTTGGGGGTTCAAAGTGCTCACCTCACATCTAGATAAGTTCCTTTCGGGGTCTAGTTTCTAAAATGGGGTCACTTGTGGGGGGTTTCTACTGTTTAGCCACATCAGGGGCTCTGCAAACGCAACGTAATGCCCGCAGAGCATTCCATCAAAGTCTGCATTTCAAAATGTCACTACTTGACTTCCGAGCCCCGACATGTGCCCAAACTGTGGTTTACCCCCACATATGGGGTATCAGCGTACTCAGGAGAAACTGTACAACAACTTTTGGGGTCAAATTTCTCCTGTTACCCTTGGGAAAATAATAAATTGCAGGCTAAAAAATCATTTTAGAGAAAATAAAATTTTTATTTTATTTTCATGGCTCTGCGTTATAAACTTCTGTGAAGCACTTGGAAGTTCAAAGTCCTCACCACACATCTAGATTAGTTCCTTTGGGGGTCTAGTTTCCAAAATGGGGTCATATGTGGGGGATCTCCAATGTTTAGGCACACAGGGGCTCTCCAAACGTGACATGGTGTCCGCTAATGATTGGAGCTAATTTTCCATTTAAAAAGCCAATTGGCGTGCCTTCCCTTCCGAGCCCTGCCGTGCGCCCAAACAGTGGTTTACCCCCACATATGGGGTATCAGCGTACTCAGGACAAACTGGACAACAACATTTGCGGTCCAATTTCTCCTATTACCCTTGGCAAAATAGGAAATTCCAGGCTAAAAATCATTTTTGAGGAAAGAAAAATTATTTTTTATTTTCATGGCTCTGCATTATAAACTTCTGTGAAGCACCTGGGGGTTTAAAGTGCTCAATATGCATCTAGATAAGTTCCTTGGGGGGTCTAGTTTCCAAAATGGGGTCACTTGTGGGGGAGCTCCAATGCATAGGCACACAGGGGCTCTCTAAACGCGACATGGTGTCCGCTAACAATTGGAGCTAATTTTCCATTCAAAAAGTCAAATGGCGCGCCTTCCCTTCCGAGCCCTGCCGTGTGCCCAAACAGTGGTTTACCCCCACATATGAGGTATCGGCGTACTCGGGAGAAATTGCCCAACAAATTTTAGGATTCATTTTATCCTATTGCCCATGTGAAAATGAAAAACTGAGGCGAAAAGAATTTTTTTGTGAAAAAAAAAGTACTTTTTCATTTTTACAGATCAATTTGTGAAGCACCTGAGGGTTTAAAGTGCTCAATATGCATCTAGATAAGTTCCTTGGGGGGTCTAGTTTCCAAAATGGGGTTATTTGTGGGGGAGCTCCAATGTTTAGGCACACGGGGGCTCTCCAAACACGACATGGTGTCCGCTAACAATGGAGATAATTTTTCATTCAAAGAGTCAAATGGCGCTCCTTCCCTTCCGAACCTTACCATGTGCCCAAACAGTGGTTTACCTCCACATGTGAGGTATCGGTGTACTCATGAGAAATTGCCCAACAAATTTTAGGATCCATTTTATCCTGTTGCCCATGTGAAAATGAAAAAAATTGAGGCTAAAAGAATTTTTTTGTGAAAAAAAAGTACTTTTTCATTTTTACGGATCAATTTGTGAAGCCCCCGGGGGTTCAAAGTTCTCACTATGCATCTAGATAAGTTCCTTGGGGCGTCTAGTTTCCAAAATGGGGTCACGTGTGGGGGAGCTCCAATTTTTAGGCACACGGGGGCTCTCCAAACGTGACATGGTGTCCGCTAAAGAGTGGAGCCAATTTTTCATTCAAAAAGTCAAATGGCGCTCCTTCCCTTCCAAGCCCTGCCGTGCGCCCAAACAGTGGTTTACCCCCACATATGAGGTATCAGCGTACTCAGGACAAATTGGACAACAACTTTCGTGGTTCAGTTTCTCCTTGTACCATTGGGAAAATAAAAAAAATGTTGCTAAAAGATAATTTTTGTGACTAAAAAGTTAAATGTTCATTTTTTCCTTCCATGTTGCTTCTGCTGCTGTGAAGCACCTGAAGGGTTAAAAAACTTCTTGAATGTGGTTTTGAGCACCTTGAGGGGTGCATTTTTTAGAATGGTGTCACTTTTGGGTATTTTCATCCATATAGACCCCTCAAACTGACTTCAAATGTGAGGTGGTCCCTAAAAAAAATGGTTTTGTAAATTTCGTTGTAAAAATGAGAAATCGCTGGTCAAATTTTAACTCTTATAACTTCCTAGCAAAAAAAAATGTTGTTTCCAAAATTGTGCTGGTGTAAAGTAGACATGTGGGAAATGTTATTTATTAACTATTTTGTGTCACATAACTCTCTGGTTTAACAGAATAAAAATTCAAAATGTGAAAATTGCGAAATTTTCAAAATTTTCGCCAAATTTCCGTTTTTATCACAAATAAACGCAGAATTTATTGACCTAAATTTACCACTAACATGAAGCCCAATATGTCACGAAAAAACAATCTCAGAACCGCTAGGATCCGTTGAAGCGTTCCTGAGTTATTACCTCATAAAGGGACACTGGTCAGAATTGCAAAAAACGGCCAGGTCATTAAGGTCAAAATAGGCTGGGTCATGAAGGGGTTAAATTAGATGTACAGAATCACACATTTACAGCTCTGGCAAAAATTAAGAGACCACTGCAAAATGTTCAGTTTGTCTGATTTTTCTCTTTATAGGTATATTTATGGGTAAATTGCTCTTTTAGTCTATAAACTTCTGACAACATGTCTCCGAATTTCCAAGCAATACATTTTGTATTTATTTTCTGACAAAAAAAATGGTCAACATAATATAAAACCCAGTGCTTTCAGACCTCAAATAATGCAAAGAAAACAAGTTCATAATCATTTGGAAACAACAATATTATTGTTTTTACTCATGAAGAGATCAGAAATCAATATTTTTGTGGAATAACCATGATTTTAGTCACAGCTTTGATGCGTCTTGGCATGCTTTACACCAGTCTTTCACACGGCTTCTGGTGTAAAAATGTAAGCAGTTCTTCTTTGTTTGATGGCTTGTGACTATCCGTCATCCTTTTGATTACATTCCGGAGGTTTTCAATGGGGTTCAGGTCTGGAGATTGGGCTGCCCATGACAGGCTTTTGATATGGTGGTCTCTTAATTTTTGGCAGAGCTGTATTTTTACTTTTTTACTTGTCATATTGATATGTCAGAAAACATTAGTGGTCATCTAGGTACTAGGACCCTCCACTGTAAAAGTAAGATTGAAACCATAATTAAGCCCTAAAACAGTAATAATTGTAAAATGCAAATAAAGATTCCAAATTAAATTGCATTAATGTTCAATTAATTGTTATGTCTATCTTTGCTTATAATTATAGTATATTTAAAAGTTCGCTAATTTTATACAACAAAAATATTAAAATAATATTGTTCTGTATTGGTATACAATAATGCAACATGTTCGCAACATTATTTCACTCTTTGTATTGGACATACCCTATGATTTGTTTTAGAAAAAAAGCATGAAAAGAGAACCATAATGTAAGAATCTAAATAATGTAAACAATTAAGCGCATCATTATGAACACCTATTTAGAGGTTATTTCCTAATGGAAATGAATGATTTAGTGCTTTAATATTTCAAATGATGTAAGGTAAGTTATCAATTGTTCTGGTCCTAATAGAAATAACATCACATCTGCATATTTTACATGCCCCATGGTGATAATTTCTTATTCCACATCCGTGGTCACAGAATTGACTATATATTTTCAATAGGTTTTTTATTTTCTGCAAAATGTTTGGTCACTGATCTGAACAACTCTTGTATCTGCCGAGGTTCTTTTGATTTCTACTCTTTTGCAGTACTTAAGCTAGTCAAAAATAGAAGCTAGAAATAATTTTTTACCTTCACTTCCTATCTGGTGGTACTTTGCTCATCCCAACATATTCTATCCGTCTCCCCCTCTCACCAGGTACTAGAATAAACTGGAACGCTAACCTAAAAATAATTTTTCATAAAAATATATGGTCAGTGAAAAGTTGGTATCTGTTGACATGCTATTTTGGCCATATAGTGAGGTGGCTTTACATAAAGTTTCATACATTTGATGCAACTGAGACAAGTCTTTCTCTTGTTGCCACAGCCATTTGTACACCGGAAGAGGCTACAGTCATATTAGCGTTCATGGGCTAATACCTTTCTCAACTGACCAAGCATAGGGTCTAAAAATCTGCATATGTAATCTTTTACTTCACCCAGTATATCCTAGCATAACCTGAAAACTACAAACTATAATGGTAATCTGGAATTTGCATTTTCACGACAGCTGAAAAACCACATATTAGCCATATTAAAAATTTCTGATGATAATAAATAGTCATCTCATAAATGTTTAAAATGCATTTCCAGGTATTGTTTCCTTGACAAAAAAATCCAGTTTATATGTCAAAGAGTCTAGAACAAAACTGAGAATTTTTTTTGATCCTTTGCCTTACACTTTCCTCCATTTTATTGCAATCGACTGCCTGATTCACAGACCACATGTATCAGGAACTGACTGTATGATTTCAGCCATATATGTTTGACTCTGAAATATTGCGGTGTTTGGAAGAAAATCATACTTTAAAGGCTGCTGTAGACCAAACCACACAGGAGATTAGTTGGACAGATAAATCCCTGCCTGCCTCTCCCTGCCCAATCCCCTTGAGTGACAGGTCTCTCTCTACATGCATGGGTAACAAGAGATCTGTCAGTCGCTGCATTTCAAAATCAAACATACCTGGCTGAAATCATACAGACAGTGCCTGATACTAAAACACACATGTTTTCCCTAGCAGCCTATCATTGTGCATCTTTAATTTTTCAGGGAAGTTTAAGAAATTAAAACTGAGCTGTGATTTATGTCAATGAGCGACTAGGCCAGTTTGCTTCTAAAGTTTTCAAAAATGAGGTCAATGCTCACATATAATGTTTAGAATATATTTAACCCCGTAGTGACATAGCCAATTTTGTACTTAATGACCAATCCAATTTTTTCAGTTCTGACCACTGTCACTTTATGAGGTTATAGCTATGGAAAGGCTTCAACGGATCCCACTAATTCTGAGAATTTTTTTTGTGACATATTGTACTTCATGTTAGTGGTAAAAATTATTTGATAAGACTTGCATTTATTTATAAAAAATGGAAATTTGGCAAAAAAATTGGAAAATGTAGCAATTTACAAAATTGTGAATCAGAGTCATATCACACAAAATAGTTAATAAATAACATTTCCTACATGTCTACTTTGCATTATCACATTTTTTTAAACATAATTTAATTTTGTTACGACGTTATATGGGTTAAAAGCTGACCAGGGGTTCTCATTTTTCCATCAAAATTTACAAAACAATTTTTTGTTATGGACCACCCCACATTTGAAGTGAGTTTGTGGGGTCCATATAACAGAAAATACCCAAAAGTGACACTTCTAAAAACTGCACCCTTAAAGGTGTGCAAAACCACATTCAAGAAGTTTATTAACCCTTTAGGTGCTTCACGAGAACTAAAGCAATGTGGAAAGAAAAAATGAACATTTTTCTTTTTTCACAAAAAATGTATTTTGGAACCAAACTTTTTTATTTTCACAAAGGTATTGGAAGAAAATGGACCACAAAATTTGTTGTGCAATTTTTCCTGAGAACGCCAATACCCTATATGTTAGGGAAAGCCACTGTTTGGGTGCATAGCAGGGGTCAGAAGGGAGAGAGCACCGGTTGAGTTTTTGAACCAAAAATTGGCTGGAATCAATGGCGGGCGCCATGTTGCGTTTGGAAACCCCCTGATGTACCTAAACAGTGGAATCCCACCAATTATAACTCTAACCCTAACACAGCCCTGATCTCAACCCTATCCCCAACACACCCCTAATGCCAACATCACCCTAACCTCAACACCACAACCCTAACCCCAACACAACCCTAACCCCAACCCTAGCCCCAACACTAACCCTAGCCCAACCCTAGTCCAACCCTAACCCTAGCTCTAACCCTAGCCTCAACTCTAACCCTAGCCCAACTCTAAACCCTAACTCTAACTCTAACCCTAAACACAGCCCAGCCCTAAGCCTAGCTCTAGCCCCAGCACTAACCCTAGCTTTATCCCCAACCCTAACCAAAAAATGGAAAAAATATTTTTTTTTACTTTACTATTTTTACCTAATTAAGGGGGTGATAAAGGGGAGTTTGATCTACTATTTTTTATTTTGATCACTGTGATAGGGTCTATCACAGTAATCATAATGAACCAATAGGAAAAATCTCCTATTGTTGCTGGGTGCCAGCCAGCAGATCTCGGCAGGCACTGCGCATGCATCCAACATTTTCTTCCAGGGTGAAGATACAGAGGACCGGGAACAGGAGCGGGGAATGTAGGAGGTGCGGGAGGTGCATGGAAATAAATGTGAAATTGGACTTTTTTTGCGGTTGCCATTATTCTCCAATTATTGCAACACTGGAGATGGTAAAAACTGACCCGAATCATGTTTTCTGGGGTCTCGGCTACTCCCGGTAGCCGAGACCATGGAGATTTTCCGATGTTGGGGGATGGGGGGGCACGATACCCTTATTTCTCCGCGCTGTTAAAATGTGTATCGGTGGTCGTTAAGGGGTTAATGTTAAAATTAAACATAGCTCATTTAAAAGACATATCCTTTGCATAGTCCATGAATTTTTGATCTATGAGGATCCAACCTCTGGCCTCACCACCAATCAGTACAATAAAGGAACCATAGAACTTTTTGAAGTAGCCAACTCATTATGTGTTAAATCGATATCATATTTATGAAGGGAATGTCAAAATGTATAAGAAAAGATTGTTCAGTTCCCGCCACTGTAGTTACTATTGTTAATCTATTTTTTTATTTTCAGAAACATTGCTCTTAAGACGCTGCTTTTAGTCTGCTGGAGTCATAATTATGAATGTACTTGACAAGCTTAAACACTGTTGCACAATGCAGTATGCTATCTCTGTGTGAAATACAAGAACATATGACAGGTAAAAATGTGATATTGCTGAAAACTTACTTTTGAAATAATATATTGTATAAAAATATTAATATCACTTTGTCTCCTTATGTGTAAAGGCATATGTTGTTAATTTTCATATTTTCAAACAGATGAGAAATATTTTCATTGTAAATGTATGAATTTGGCAAGGATGATCTGTTTAATATGGAAACATAAAATAGCTCAAAAACATGTAGGTGTCACTCTAAAGCTAAATGAGTTATCCATTATTCAAAATAATTTTCTGAATGGCAGATATACCTGCTGAAACAGAAAAAAAGCATTTCATGGAAGCTACATTTATTACACTCTATATTATTTTTAATATTATTTATTTTAAGAGCAACATTGATTCCATCGTGCTGTACATGAAAAGGGGTAAGATACAAAACACAAATAGAAATTACAATGAACAAACCAATAGTGATAGACAGATACAGAGGGGAGAGGACCCTACCCTTGAGGGCTTACAGTCAACATGATAATGTGAAAAGAGAAGGTAGGTTCAGGGTTCTAAGCAGTTCTGGTGTTTGTGAGAAGGCAGTGAAGTCATTGCAGGCTGTAAGTTTTCAAGGTACACTTGAAAACTCCGAGTGTGGGGAATAATTGTATGTGTTGTGGCAGAGAATTCCAGATGATGAGGGATACTAGGGAGAAATCTTGCAGGCAATTCGGTGAGGAATGCACAAGTGTGGAGGAGAGAAGGCAGTCTTGGGCAGATCGGAGATTATGTGGTGGGAGATATTGGGAGATTAGTTCAGAGATATATGAGGGAGACAGATTATGGACCACTTTGTAGGTCAGTGTTAGTACCTTGAAGTGGATATGTTGTGAAATTGGGAGCCAATGAAGGGACTTTGAGAGTGGAGAAGCAGAGATGTAGTGAGGAGAGAGGTGGATTAGTCTGGCAGCAAAATTGAGGACAGACTGGAGAGGTAACAGGATGCTAGCAGGAAGGACACAGAGGAGGATATTGCAGTAGTCGAGGCAGGAAATGATGAGGACATGCACTAGTATTTTAGTAGATTGAGGGTTGAGGAAGGGACAGATTCTGGAAACATTTTTGAGATGGAGACGGCAGAAGGTGGTGATGGCTTGGATGTGTGGTTTGAAGGACAAGGCAAAGGCAAGAGTTACTCCTAAGCAGCAGACTTCAGGTACAGAGGAAAGAGTAATATGATTTATTGTGATAGATCAGGTAGGGAAGATAGGTGAGATGGGGTAAAGATGATGAGTTCAATTTTGTCTATGTTGAACTTTAGGAAGCGAGAGAAGAAGCAGGAGAATATGGCTGACACCTGGTCCAGATAGGTAGATTTGAGTGTCATCAGTGTATAGATGGTAGTTAAAGCCATGGGAGTCTATGAGTTGTCCCAATAGTAGCGGATCACAAGATAGAGCCTTGAGGGACTCCGGCAGAGAGAGGATGGGGTGAAGAGGTAGTGTGGGAGTGGCAGACGCTAAATGTGTGGTTAGAGAGGTATGAGGAGATTCAGGAGAGGGCAAGGTCTGTGATATTGAGCAAAGAAGGAATCTATAATAGCAGGAACTGGTTGATTCTCTTGAAGGCAGAGGACAGATTTAGAAAGAGGAGTATGGAGAATGTTATGAACAGGTAATTCAGAACCACAATGGGTCTAGTGGTTAAGAGCACACAAGGTGACCTGACAGTTACCAATAACAAGGATGAGCTCTGAGACGTGGGAACTCTGCTGACCGCAATCCCTAATCCTATCATACCACACTAGAGGTAGCCGTGGAGCGCTCCTGTCCAGGCCTAGGCGCCTCGAGCACAGCCTGAGAAACTAGCTAGCCCTAAGAAAGAAAAATAAGCCTACCTTGCCTCAGAGAAATTCCCCAAAGGAAAAGGCAGCCCCCACATATAATGACTGTGAGTTGAGATGAAAGTACAAACACAGAGATTAAATAGATTTTAGCAAAGTGAGGCCCGACTGACTGAACAGACCGAAGATAGGAAAGATTGCTTTGCGGTCAACACAAAACCCTACAAACAACCACGCAGAGGGTGCAAAAAGACCCTCCGCACCGACTAACGGTACGGAGGTACCCCCTCTGCGTCCCAGAGCTTCCAGCAAGCAAAAAAAAAATAATATCGCAAGCTGGACAGAAAATATAGCAACAAAAGTAACACCAGCAAAACTTAGCTTATGCAGGAAAGACAGGCCACAGGAACGATCCAGGAGAGAGCAAGATCCACACTAGAACATTGACTGGAGGCCATGAGCAAAGCACTAGGTGGAGTTAAATAGAGCAGCACCTAACGACTTCACCACATCACCTGAGGAAGGAAACTTAGAAGCCGCAGTACCACTCACATCCACCAACGGAAGCTCATAGACAGAATCAGCCGAAGTACCACTTGTGACCACAGGAGGGAGCTCGACCACAGAATTCACAACAGTACCCCCCCCTTGAGGAGGGGTCACCGAACCCTCACCAGAGCCCCCAGGCTGACCTGGATGAGCCATATGAAAGGCACGAACAAGATCGGCAGCATGGACATCAGAGGCAAAGACCCAGGAATTATCTTCCTGACCATAACCCTTCCACTTAACCAGATACTAGAGCTTCCATCTCGAAACACGAGAATCCAAAATCTTCTCCACTATATACTCCAACTCCCCTCCACCAAAACCGGGGCAGGAGGATCAACAGATGGAACCATAGGTGCCACATATCTCCGCAACAATGACCTATGGAATACGTTATGGATGGAAAAAGAATCTGGAAGGGTCAAACGAAAAGACACAGGATTAAGAACCTCAGAAATCCTATACGGACCAATGAAACGAGGCTTAAACTTAGGAGAGGAAACCTTCATAGGAATATAACGAGATAACAACCAAACCAAATCCCCAACACGAAGTCGGGGACCCACACAGCATCTGCGGTTAGCGAAACGTTGAGCCTTCTCCTGGGACAAGGTCAAATTGTCCACTACATGAGTCCAAATCTGCTGCAACCTGTCCACCACAGTATCCACACCAGGACAGTCCGAAGACTCAACCTGCCCTGAAGAGAAACGAGGATGGAACCCAGAATTGCAGAAAAACAGCGAAACCAAGGTAGCCGAGCTGGCCCGATTATTAAGGGCGAACTCAGCCAACGGCAAAACGGACACCCAATCATCCTGATCAGCAGAAACAAAGCATCTCAGATATGTTTCCAAGGTCTGATTGGTTCGTTCAGTCTGGCCATTTGTCTGAGGATGGAAAGCCGAGGAAAAAGACAAATCAATGCCCATCCTAGCACAAAAGGCTCGCCAAAACCTCGAAACAAACTGGGGACCTCTGTCAGAAACGATGTTCTCTGGAATGCCATGTAAACGAACCACATGCTGGAAGAACAATGGCACCAAATCAGAGGAGGAAGGTAATTTAGACAAGGGTACCAAATGGATCATCTTAGAGAAGCGATCACAAACCACCCAAATGACCGACATTTTTTGAGAGACGGGGAGATCCGAAATAAAATCCATAGAGATATGTGTCCAAGGCCTCTTCGGGACCGGCAAGGGCAAAAGCAACCCACTGGCACGAGAACAGCAGGGCTTAGCCCGAGCACAAATCCCACAGGACTGCACAAAAGAACGCACATCCCGCGACAGAGACGGCCACCAAAAGGATCTAGCCACTAAATCTCTGGTACCAAAGATTCCAGGATGACCAGCCAACACCGAACCATGAACCTCAGAGATAACTCTATTCGTCCACCTATCAGGGACAAACAGTTTCTCCGCTGGGCAACGATCAGGTCTATTAGCCTGAAATTTTTGCAGCACCCGCCGCAAATCAGGGGAGATGGCAGACAAAATTACTCCCTCTTTGAGAATACCCGCCGGCTCATGCAAACCCAGAGAGTCAGGCACAAAACTCCTAGACAGGGCATCCGCCTTCACATTTTTAGAGCCCGGAAGGTACGAAACCACAAAGTCAAAACGGGAGAAAAACAGCGACCAACGAGCCTGTCTAGGATTCAACCGTTTGGCAGACTCGAGATAAGTCAAGTTCTTGTGATCAGTCAAGACCACCACGCGATGCTTAGCTCCTTCAAGCCAATGACGCCACTCCTCGAATGCCCACTTCATGGCCAGCAACTCTCGATTGCCAACATCATAATTTCGCTCAGCAGGCGAAAACTTCCTGGAAAAGAAGGCGCATGGCTTCATCACCGAGCAATCAGAACCTCTTTGTGACAAAACAGCCCCCGCTCCAATTTCAGAAGCATCAACCTCGACCTGGAACGGAAGCGAAACATCTGGTTGACACAACACAGGGGCAGAAGAAAAATGACACTTTAACTCTTGAAAAGCTTCCACAGCAGCAGAAGACCAATTGACCACATCAGCACCCTTCTTGGTCAAATCGGTCAATGGTTTAGCAATACTAGAAAAATTACAGATGAAGCGACGATAAAAATTAGCAAAGCCCAGGAACTTTTGCAGACTCTTCAGAGATGTCGGCTGAGTCCAATCATAAATGGCCTGGACCTTAACAGGGTCCATCTCGATAGTAGAAGGGGAAAAGATGAACCCCAAAAATGAAACCTTCTGAACACCAAAGAGACACTTTGACCCCTTCACAAACAAAGAATTAGCACGCAGGACCTGGAACACCATTCTGACCTGCTTCACATGAGACTCCCAATCATCCGAGAAGACCAAAATATCATCCAAGTATACAATCAGGAATTTATCCAGGTACTCTCGGAAGATGTCATGCATAAAGGACTGAAATACTGATGGAGCATTGGCAAGTCCGAATGGCATAACCAGGTACTCAAAATGGCCCTCGGGCGTATTAAATGCAGTTTTCCATTCATCGCCCCGTTTAATACGCACAAGATTATACGCACCACGAAGATCTATCTTGGTGAACCAACTAGCTCCCTTAATCCGAGCAAACAAATCAGATAGCAGCGGCAAGGGGTACTGAAATTTGACCGTGATTTTATTTAGAAGGCGGTAATCAATACAAGGTCTCAGCGAACCATCCTTCTTGGCCACAAAAAAGAACCCTGCTCCCAATGGCGATGATGACGGGCGAATATGACCCTTCTCCAAGGATTCTTTTACGTAACTCCACATAGCGGCGTGCTCAGGCACCGATAAATTAAACAGTCGACCTTTAGGAAACTTACTACCAGGAATCAAATCGATAGCACAATCACAATCCCTATGCAGAGGTAGGGCATTGGACTTGGGCTCATCAAATACATCCCGGTAATCTGACAAGAACTCTGGGACCTCAGAAGGGGTGGATGACGAAATAGACAGAAATGGGACATCGCCATGTACCCCCTGACAACCCCAGCTGGACACAGACATTGATTTCCAATCCAATACTGGGTTATGGACTTGTAGCCATGGCAACCCCAACACGACCACATCATGCAGATTATGCAACACCAGAAAGCGAATATCCTCCTGATGTGCAGGAGCCATGCACATGGTCAGCTGGGTCCAGTACTGAGGCTTATTCTTGGCCAAAGGCGTAGCATCAATTCCTCTCAATGGAATAGGACACTGCAAGGGCTCCAAGAAAAACCTACAACGCCTAGCATACTCCAAGTCCATCAAATTCAGGGAAGTGCCTGAATCCACAAATGCCATGACAGAATAAGATGACAAAGAGCAGATCAAAGTAACGGACAAAAGAAATTTTGACTGTACCATACCAATGGTGGCAGACCTAGTGAACCGCTTAGTGCGCTTAGGACAATCGGAGATAGCATGACTGGAATCACCACAGTAGAAACACAGCCCATTCTGACGTCTGTGTTCTTGCCGTTCAGCTCTGGTCAAAGTCCTATCACACTGCATAGGCTCAGGTTTATGCTCGGATAATACCGCCAAATGGTGCACAGATTTACGCTCACGCAAGCGTCGACCGATCTGAATGGCCAAAGACATAGACTCATTCAAACCAGCAGGCATAGGAAATCCCACCATGACATCCTTAAGGGCCTCAGAGAGACCCTTTCTGAAAATCGCTGCCAGCGCACATTCATTCCACTGAGTGAGCACAGACCACTTCCTAAACCTCTGACAATATACCTCTACCTCATCCTGACCCTGACACAGAGCCAGCAAATTTTTCTCTGCCTGATCCACTGAATTAGGTTCTTCATACAGCAATCCGAGCGCCAGAAAAAACGCATCAATATTACATAATGCAGGATCTCCTGGCGCAAGGGAAAATGCCCAGTCTTGAGGGTCGCCACGTAATAAAGAAATAATGATCTTAACTTGTTGAACTGGGTCACCAGAGGAGCGAGGTTTCAAAGCCAGAAACAGTTTACAATTATTTTTGAAACTCAGAAATTTAGCTCTATCTCCAGAAAACAAATCAGGAATAGGAATTCTTGGTTCTAACATAGAATTCTGAGCCACAAAGTCTTGAATATTTTGCACTCTTGCAGTGAGATGATCCACACATGAAGACAGACCTTTAATGTCCATCACTACACCTGTGTCCTGAACCACCCAAATGTCTAGGGGAAAAAAAAGGCAAAACACAGTGCAAAGAAAAAAAATGGTCTCAGAACTTCTTTTTTCCCTCTATTGAGAAGCATTAGTACTTTTGGCCTCCAGTACTGTTATGAACAGGTAATTCAGAACCACAATGGGTCTAGTGGTTAAGAGCACACAAGGTGACCTGACATTTACCAATAACAAGGACGAGCTCTGAGACGTGGGACCTCTGCTGACCGCAATCCCTAATCCTATCATACCACACTAGAGGTAGCCGTGGAGCGCTCCTGTCCAGGCCTAGGCGCCTCGAGCACAGCCTGAGAAACTAGCTAGCCCTAAGAGAGAAAAATAAGCCTACCTTGCCTCAGAGAAATTCCCCAAAGGAAAAGGCAGCCCCCCACACATAATGACTGTGAGTTGAGATGAAAGTACAAACACAGAGATTAAATAGATTTTAGCAAAGTGAGGCCTGACTGACTGAACAGACCGAAGATAGGAAAGATTGCTTTGCGGTCAACACAAAACCCTACAAACAACCACGCAGAGGGTGCAAAAAGACCCTCCGCACCGACTAACGGTACGGAGGTACCCCCTCTGCGTCCCAGAGCTTCCAGCAAGCAAAAAAAAACCAATATCGCAAGCTGGACAGAAAATATAGCAACAAAAGTAACACCAGCAAAACTTAGCTTATGCAGGAAAGACAGGCCACAGGAACGATCCAGGAGAGAGCAAGATCCACACTAGAACATTGACTGGAGGCCATGAGCAAAGCACTAGGTGGAGTTAAATAGAGCAGCACCTAACGACTTCACCACATCACCTGAGGAAGGAAACTTAGAAGCCGCAGTACCACTCACATCCACCAACGGAAGCTCATAGACAGAATCAGCCGAAGTACCACTTGTGACCACAGGAGGGAGCTCGACCACAGAATTCACAACAGGAGAAATGTCTGATGGCTTTGGCAATAATTCATTGGTAATTTTTGTTAGGTCAGTTTCAGTGTAATGGTGGGGGTGAAAACCAGATTGAAGGTTGTCAAAGAGTAGGTTAGATGAGAAATGATAGGAAAATGCGATGTGGACGGGCTTTTTGAGGAGTTTGGAGGCGAACAGGAGCAGTGATATAGATCAATAGCTGGATGTAGAAGTCAGCTCCAGAGATAGATTCTTCAGGATAGGTGTAATTATGGCATGTTTGAAAGCACAAGGGACAGTACTAGAAATTAGTGATAAGTTGAAGATATGGGTTAGGGCTAGGATAAGTGTGGTGATGAGGCTGGTGAAGAGGTGGGATGGGATCGAGTCAAGTGCACATGTGGTGAGGTGTGATTTGGAGAGGAAATGAGTAAGCTCTTTGGTGATGGTGGGGAGGAAGGTTAGTTGGGGACGGCAGTGGTCTGGTATACATAGGGGTTGTGGTGGTTGACCAGTAAAGACTTGTATGATTTGGCAATCTTGTTGTTGAAGTGTACAGCAAAGTCTTCGGCAGAGATAAGGGAGGTCAAAGGGGTAGTGGTGGGCGGAAAACGGAGTTAAAACTGTTGAATAGCTGTTTTGGGGTGGTTGGATATAGAGAATACGACGGTAGTGAAATAGACCTGTTTAGCAGAAGCGAAGACTGTCTTCAATGTGAAAGCTGCTTGTTTGAATGTGGTGAAGTTTTTCTGTGAATGTGTTTTCTTACCGCGCCGCTCTGCAACCCTGGACACTCTCCAAAGCTTTTTAGTAAGGTTGGTGTGCCAGGACTGTCTATTCATTCATCGCACTCTGCCGTTCATGAGAGGGGCGGCTGAGTCAATAGCTAACATGAGTGTAGCATTGTACAAAACAGTGGTGCTGTCTGCATTGTGGAGTGATGATATGGAGGACATCGGTAGAATAGAGATGGAGAGTGTGTGAGTGTCTAGGTGTGTGATGTTTCTGGGAGGGTGAGCTAGATGCTGGTCGAATAAAACACGATCAAAAAGTCATATGAAAATAAAAATTGTAGCGATGAAAACATCATCTTGTCCCACAAAAAATAAGCTGCCATACAACTCCAACAGCAGAAAAATAAGAAAAATAAAAAAATTATAGCTTTAAGAATAAAGCGATGCAAAAGCAATTATTTTTTCTATATAATAGTTTTTATTGTGAAAAGCGGCAAAACGTAAAAAAATATAAATGTATCGCTGTAATCATACTGACTCGACGAATAAAGCTGCCTTATTAATTTTACTACACACGGAACATCATTTAAAAAAAAAACAATTCCTAAATTCAAATTCCTGGTGTTTGATCATTCTGTCTCCCAAAAGTCAGAATAAAAAGTGATCAAAAAATGTCATGTGCCCGAAAATGGTACCAATAAAAACGTCTGTTCAACCAGCAAAAAACCTGCCGTCACATGACTCAGTCACCAGAAATATGGAAAAATTATAGCTCTCAAAATATGGTGATGCAAAAGCTTGTTTTTGCAATAAAAAGCGGCTTTTAGTGTGTGACAGCAGCCAAACATAAAAAAACTATATAAATCTGGTATCACTGTAATCGCACCAACCCAAAGAATAAAGTCGCCTAATCACTTATACCGCATGAAAAACGATGTAAAAAATAAATAAAACCAATTCTTCACATGCTGTTGATTTTTTTATTCTGCCTCCCAAAGAGGCTTGGAGCACAATGTTAGGGCTAGTAGAACACACCAAATAATTAGAAAGATAGAGTAAGGTGCGTTCGCAGCCCGGGGTCCACCGTGCAGAGATGGAACCTGCTGCTAAGTAATGACGGACTATAAGGTGGTACAATATATGAAGAAAGTGAACCCTGCAAGCAAGGAGTCACAGAACTCTACCCCTAGACTCAGGATTAGAGTACAACTAGACCTCTTGTGCTCGACACCACAACTGGGGTGTTAGCGTAACTGAAATAATAATTTAAATGCACGAGAGTGCGTGTGGTGCCGCTCTGGCGAACGCCACTAACCACCCAGGCTTGGGCAAGTAAAGCGCTGTGAAAGCGCTCGGCGCCGTACTGGCGGTCACAGCAATTTGACGCTGTTTTGTATGTCACGTGCTGATAGCAAGTCGGGCACTAGATAGCAATCATCCACCTTACATGAGCAGTCATACACAAGGGAGGATATAATTAATGAGCGACTTTCACACATCAACACACACGTTTACAAGTGTACACTAGCGCATGGCCGATATTCCATGCGAACCTTTTATAGCGGCAGTGCTACAAGATCTTCCAGATGGTCCAATAGGAGCCGCAACAGGACCTGAGTATGTGACCCCCGAACTCCAATGGGAGGTCGTCCCATGGGCATGCTTAGTAAGGGAAAAGCAGGGCTTAGTCCCAGAAAGACCTGCTCGCTGCTGAACATTGCTGACTACAAGGACAGAGCCTGGAAGAGCAGTAGTAACCAGTCATCCAGTATCAGCCTCAGCTACATGCTGGGACCGATGTCTCTGCTGAGCAGACTCCACTGCGGCTGGAGAAGAATGGGAGACCGCAGCGGAGATGGTTCGAGATTCCCCCTGTGCAGAGGTGGGAACTCGACACCTAACACACATCTATCCTGCGCTCTGTGCTGAGCGCTTACACCCAGATTTCCATGTAAATCTCTGAAATACGTGATTCAGACAGAACCCCCGACGGAAGATTCCCTTTAGTGAGGAAGATGGAGGCACTGTGAATGCCATAAGACCGGCGGTGTCCGTTTTTTTAGTCATACATAAAAGCGCAGTCAGACAGTTTTGGGCACCTCTGAAAAGAAGGACACCACTGAACAGAAGCCAGATGGAGAAAAGTGTAACTCTGTTGCCTCATTATAGTGAATGGGTTGGGGGTTTCATCTGTCACGTCACTCGGAGATTTAGATAGAAACCCCAAAGTGCCAAGCGCAGAGCACCAGATAACTGTGATCCCAAACGTTATGTAAAATGTTCCCAATAAAAGCTTCCACTCAATCCACCGAAAAAGCAAGTCCTCACACAGGTCCGTCATCTGTTAGTGAAAATATAGGGGGCTTCCACATTACTGCTGGTACAAAGGCTCTGAAAAAGCATTATGGCTACTCACCCTCCTAAAATAAATTCTGCACTCCCAAATTCAAATGTACCCCTCCCTTCTGAGCTTCAAAGTGTACCTAAACCACATATATCATGTGCATGTTTGACATTTCTGTAGTGATGAGAGCCTGCCTAATTTAAGAGTGCATCCATCCAGAAGCAAGGGCTGGGCATAACGTACTGGTGACTGCAATGTACTGGTCACTACAGCGTACTGGTCACTACAATGGCAGTTTGCATTTTTTCACTCACCAACATCCACTGCTGCCAGCTTCTGGAAAACACTTATGGAGTCAAAATCATCAACACACTTGTAGATAAATCCCTAAAGGGGTGTAATTTCCAAACTGGGGTCACTTGAGGGGGATTCTGCTTTTCTGGCATTTAGGACCTCTTTATATAGCGTCTGGACACTATTCTATAATAATTTGTTCTCCAAGAGTTAAATAGCGCTCCATCCCTCCATAGTCTTGCTGTGTGGCTAAGCAGTACTGAACGGCCACATATGGGGTATTGCCAAGTTCAGAATAAATTGTGTAACACATTTTGGCACCATTTTTACCCATTTTCCATGTAATTATTTTTTCAATTATTTTTTCAATGTCATTTTCAATGTAACCATTTTTTCTTCACTGCCCAATGGTATCAAATTCTGTGACACACTTGTGGTGTCAATATGATCACTGCACCCCTAGATGAACTCACTGAGAGGTGTAATTTGTAAAATGGGGTCACTCATGGGGGTTTCTGCTGTTATGGCACCTTAGGGGCTGTGCCAATGTGACAAGGCCCCCTCAAACCAATGCAGCAAAACCTGCACTGAAATATAGCGCTACTTCCCTTTTATGCCCTGCCGTGCTCCCAGACAGTAGTTTTCCAGCACATACTGGGTATTTGCATGCTCAGGAGAAATTGCACAACAAACTTTTGGGTCCATTTTTTCTTGCTACCCTTGTGAAAATAAAAAAGTGGAGGCTAAAATAGCATTTTTGTGGTAAAAATGTTTTTTTTTTTTTGATGGCTCAATATTATAAAATTCTGTGAAGTCCTTGCAGGTTCAAGGTGCTCAACAACCATCTAGATCAATTCCTTGAGGGGTCTAGTTTCCAAAATGGGGTCACTTGTTGGGAGTTTCCACTGTTTAGGCACGTCAGGGGCTCTCCAAATTCAACATGGCATCTGCTATCGATTCCAGCCAATTTTGCATTCCAAAAGTCAAATGGCGCCCCTTCCCTTTTGAGCCCTGCCATGTGCCCAAACAGTAGTATTCCCCCACATATGGAGTATCATCATGCTCAGGAGAAATTGCAAAACAAACCGTATGATGCAATTTCTCCTCTTACCTTTATGAAAATGCAAAATATGGAGCTAAAAAGATTTATTTAAAAAAAATGTTTTTTTTAAATTTCTACAGCTCTACATTAGAAACTTCTGTGATGCACCTGTGGGTTCAAGGTGCTCAATACACATCTAGATAAGTTCCCTAAGTGGTCTAGTTATCCAAAATGGTGTCAGTAGTTGGGGTTTCCACTGTTTAGGCACATGAGGGGCTCTCCAAATGCGACATGGCAACCGCTAATTATTCCAGCATATTTTACATTCAAAAAGTGAAATGGCACTCGTTCCCTTCCAAGCCCTGCCGTATGCCCAAACAGTAGTTTTCCCTCACATATCAGGTATCGCCATGCTCAGGAGAAATTGCCCAACAAACTGTATGGTGCAATTTCTCCTGTTACCTTTATGAAAATGCAAAATATGGAGCTAAAAAGATTTATTTTGAAAAAATGTTACTTTTTTATTTCCACGCTCTACGTTATAAACTTCTGTGAAGCACCTGTGAGTTCAAGGTGCTCAATTCACACCTAGATAAGTTCCTTAAGGGGTCTAGTTTCCAAAATGGTGTCACTTGTGGGGTGTTTCTACTGTTTAGACACATCAGGGGCTCTCCAAACGCGACATGGCAACCGCTAATTATTCCAGCATATTTTACATTCAAGAAGCCAAATTCCTTCAAGAAGTCCTTCTTTTCTGAACCCTGCCGTGCACCCAAACAGTAGATTTCTCCCACATATGGGGTATAAGCATTCTCAGGAATAATTGCAAAACAAAATATATGGTCCATTTTGTCCTGTTACCCTTGCAAAAGGAAAAAAAATAGGTCTGAAGGTAAATTTTTGTCAAAGAAAAGTAAATGTTTATTTTTTCCTTCCACATTCCATTCATTCCTGTGAAGCACCTGAAGGGTTAATAAACTTCTTCAATGTGGTTTTGAGCACCTTGCTGGCTGCAGTTTTTAGAATGGTATGATTTTGGGGTATTTTATTTCATATAGACCCCTCAAAGTGACTTCAAATATGAGCTGGTCCTTCAAAAAATGGTTTTGTAAAATTTGTTGAGAAAATGAAAAATTGCTGGTCAACTTTTAACCCTTATAACGTTTTAACAAAAAAAAATGTTGGTTTGAAAATTGTGCTGATATAAAGTAGACATGTGTGAGATGTTATTTGATAACTATTTTGTGTGATATGACTCACTGATTTAAAAACATAAAAATTAAAAACTTGAAAATTGCAAAATTTTCAAGATTTTCACCAAATTTTTTTCACAAATAATCACAAGTCATATAAAAGAAATTTTACCACTATCATGAAGTACAATATGTCACGTAAAAAACAATCTCAGAATCACCGGGATCCGTTGAAGCGTTCCAGAGTTACAGTTATATGAAAAAGTTTGGGCACCCCTATTAATCTTAAGCTTAAAGTTTTGTAAAAATTGTTTTTTTTTGCAACAGCTATTTCAGTTTCATATATCTAATAACTGTTGGACACAGTAATGTTTCTGCCTTGAAATGAGGTTTATTGTACTAACCGAAAATGTGCAATCTGCATTCAAACAAAATTTGACACGTGCTTAAGTATGGGCACCCTTATCATTTTCTTGTTTTAAATACTCCTACCTACTTTTTACTGACTTACTAAAGCACTTTTTTTGGTTTTCTAACCTCATTGAGCTTTGAACTTCATAGCCAGGTGTATGCAATCATGAGAAAAGCTACTTAAAATGGCCACTTGCAAGTTGTCCTCCTGTTTGAATCTCCTCAGAAGAGTGGCATCATGGGCTCCTAAAACAACTGTCTAATGATCTGAAAGCAAAGATTATTCAACATACTTGTTCAGGGGAAGGATACAAAAAGCTGTCTCAGAGATTTAACCTGTCAATTTCCACTGTGAGGAACATAGTAAGGAAATGGAAGAACACAGGCCAGAAGTGGCAGGCCAAGAAAAACATCAGAAAGGCAGAGAAGAAGAATGGTGAGATCAGTCAAGGACAATCCTCAGACCTCCTCCAGAGAGCTGCAGCATCAACTTGCTGCAGATGGTGTCACTGTGAATCGGTCAACTATACAACGCACTTTGCACAAGGAAAAGCTGTATGGGAGAGTGATGCGAAAAAAGCCATTTCTGCAAGCACACCACAAATAGAGTCGGCTGAGGTATGCAAAAGCACATTTGGAGAAGCCAATTTCTTTTTGGAAGAAGGTTGTGCTGCCACGCAGTGGCAGATTCGAATGTATTTACATTATTATTTTGTCTGGTTTTTCCTAGTTGTTCTGTAAATGCATTCAGGTTGTATTGTATTCTTATTTGTTATGATTTGTTGCCACCCAGTGGTCATCTTGGTGTTCAGCATGTATATGTGTATATGTTAATTACCTGGGTGGAGACTTTGCCTTTCCGGTTAGTTCCAGTGCCTCTTCCTGTCTGTGTTTTTTTCTGTTATTGGAACATCGTGGGAAGACATACTTTCTGACCTGGCAAAGGAATTGTCTTTTTACCTAGTGGACCGTGATTTGCTTCAAGGCAAAATAAACTGCCAAGTAATCTACTCTCTGACTCTTTGTCTTGTGGATACGGATGTACTAGAAGAATTCAGGTACGACTCGAGTAATATCTGCATGCAGTTTCCCACACATGGCAACGTTCTCATGAGGCTGAGCATAGGACAGTCCATACGTGAGGGACGCGTGACAGAATAGTAAAAAGACAATACAGTATATTCAGGAAGAAAGCTTTGTGTGAAGATTTCTCAGCACTGCATTGTGTGTGTCCCATAAGCTGCCTGAAGCCTCAGCAGCCCAGCGCAAATCAGAGACTGTAATGTGTAATGTGACACCTGCCTGTGTGTGTGCCTCACCTAGCAGCCGCATGGTGCTCACAACTGTTCAAGATACAATCCGAACCCATCTGCCCTCTATTAAGTGATAATCCTATCCGATTTGTCGTACAATCTGCTTATCTATGAGTGACTGTGACTCATCATCCTCCATTTGTGAGAGCACGTGTTGAAATCCCAGCTTGCTGCTATTTACAGTCCGCGCCATCCGCCACGCGCTCAAAGAGATCTTGATTAATCATAGACTGTATTCCTTTCTTGCATCATCTAAAGCCTGCTTTCTGCCTCAAAAAAGATTTAAAGTGACAGGACATCTTTATTGCAAAGTGAAGTAAAATGTCTGATATAAGCTCGCCTGCTGATGCAGTGACAGTGATGGACATTCCTGTGTGCACAGAAGTCACAGAGAGTGCAGATGCAGCCACAAAACCAAAAAGGGCACTCCACCCATCCACAAAGGCAGTGGAAAGTTACATATACACAAAAGGTGAATATGAAAGCAACTTATGTGAACTATGGGAAAGAGTCTCCCAATGCATCTCAGCTTTCCCTCACGGTGATGATACAGCAGAATTAACAGCGTTCATTAACCGTTTATCTGCCAAGCAGGAATCCTATGAGAGGCTTCTTACCAAGTATATCACCTTTCTGAAAAGTAGTAATGTTCCAGATGCCTCACTAACCCTTGCCCAAATAGAAGAACTGAGCCAGCAGAGGCAGGGGTCAGTTGAAAACACCAAGGTTAAAGCAGACCTCCGCATTGTCCATTTACAGGAGACCAGATCACACCGATCTGCTGCATCCAGGCATATCACCAGGTCAGCCAGATCATTACGGTCATGCAGAACTACTAGTTCCAGGAGGTCAGTCTTAAGTGACCAACTCATCCAAGCGCAAATAGCCGCTGCAGACTTAGAGGTGAGGAGTGCCTTCTCAAAGAAAGAAGCCGAAGCAGAAGCTGAAGCCAAACAAGCACAAGCAGAGGCCCAAGCCAAACAGGCAAAAGCAGATGCCCTATTGAAAATCCTCCATACAGAAAAGGAGAGGGCCGCTGCCTTCACTAAAGTGAAGGTCCTGGAACAAGCGTTGGGCCAGTGCACTAATACAGACTGTTTTCTCCCCACAGAGGAGGTTAGCCCGACTGATCGCACTGCTGAGTACGTGCTGAACCAATCAGCCTTCATGCCTCCTAACAGCGATCTCATGCAACCGCCTAAACCAGATGTCACAGTACCACAGACACTGGCTCCACCTCAAATCCAATCCTTAAATGTGCCTACACATCAGCAGATCTCACCTGCAGCAGACCACAAGGTAAACACCAGCGCACCGCCACAGTTCAAGCTACAGCCACCAGTTACCACAGAGGTTAAACCGCAGCTCAACCCTTATGCTACGTCGTTCCACCCTGGTACAGCTCAGCCTTACACGCCAAACGACTTACCCGTCCGAGAGGGACTACAAGTTTCAGCGGCAACAAGGAACGAGAGGTCAGATCTGTCTGACTTTGCCAGGTACATGATACGCAGGGAACTGATCAAAGTTAGCCTCTCCAAGTTTGATGACTGTCCAGAGAACTTCAGGGCCTGGAAATCAACCTTCAAGGCTGCAATCGCAGATCTAAGCCTCACCGCTAAGGAAGAACTTGATCTACTTATCAGCTGGCTCGGTCCAGAGTCTACCAATCGCATCAAACCGCTAAGGTCAGTGCACATGGAAAACCCAGCTCCGGGTCTCGCTGCCGCCTGGAAAAGGCTCGAGGAGTCGTATGGCAGCTCGGAGGTCATTGAGCGTGCCTTGCTCGACAGACTTAAAAACTTTCCTAGGATCCAGATGAGGGAAACTCGCAAGCTTCAGGATCTCAGCGATTTACTGACAGAACTCGAGTTTGCTAAGGCGGACCCACGCCTAACTGGACTGAGATATCTCGACAGTGCTCTTGGTGTGAACCCCATAGTAGCGAAACTACCACATGGCATACAGGAGAGATGGACAATACAAGGCTCCAAGTACAAGGAAGATTATGGTGTGTCCTTTCCCCCCTTCTCTTACCTTTGTAGGTTTGTCCAGAACCAAGCGCGGGTGAGAAATGACCCCAGTTTCGTCTACACCGATCCTGACGTGTCAATGCCACCATCTGCCGCTAAGAGGTATGACAACACCACACCAAAACACAGAGAAATTAGAAGGACTGTATCTGTCAAGAAAACTGACATCCCTTCTGCTACGCCCCCTCCTGCTACATCAGTTCTCCCTGCCCCGAGGGAAAAGGATCCCAATAGAGAGTGCCCACTCCATGGCAAGTCTCACTCTCTTCATCACTGTAGGGGGTTTAAGGCAATGGCTCTAAGGGAGCGCAGAGAGTTGTTAAAGAAACATAGAATATGTTACAGGTGCTGTGCATCTACCAACCATATTGCCAAAGACTGTACGGGAGAAGTCAAATGTACTGAGTGCAGTAGCAATAGACATGTAACAGCCATGCACCTTGCCCTAGCTCCTGGAATTGCCCAGCATACCCCTGCCCCCAGTCCTGTACCAGTCCAAGGCGGGGAGGGTGAGGGGCCAGTAGCTGCTAAAGCAACAGTCTCATCTTCTTGCACTGAAGTCTGTGGGGAGGGATCCGGTCCCAAATGCTGTGCCAAAATATGCTTAGCCAGTGTTTACCCAGAGGGGAAGCCAGAGGGAGCTGTCCGCATGTACGTTATGTTAGATGAGCAGAGCAACAGGTCTCTAGCAAAACCCAAGTTCTTTGACATCTTTGGTATAAAGACACCGGCCACTCCCTACACTCTCAGGACCTGTTCCGGGCTGGTAGACACCACGGGCAGAAGGGCCAGCGGGTACATGATCTCTCCAATTAAGGGCACAAAGAGCTTTCCCTTACCCGCATTGATTGAGTGCAATGATATGCCAGATGAAAGAGACGAAATACCCACGCCTGAGGCCGCTTGTCATCATCCCCACTTAAGGCACCTGGCCAATGAGATTCCTCCCATGGACATGAATGCAGAAATACTAATCCTTCTTGGGAGAGACGTCCTTAGGATGCACAAGGTGCGCCAGCAGTGCAATGGTCCCGATAATGCCCCATATGCGCAAAGACTTGATTTAGGCTGGGTAATCGTAGGAGACGTGTGCCTGGATAGGATGCATCACGCGGACTGTGTGAGTTCCTTTAAGACTTATGTTCTGAGTAATGGCCGTCCTACCTGCTTCAGACCCTGTCCCTGTCATTACCAAGTGAAAGAGGGGCCTTCTGACATAGTGCGGATACCCGATGTCATTCCCACCCCTTATGATGACAGTTTGGGGGGACAGGTCTTCCGCACAACTCACGATGACAACAAGATAGCCCCATCAGTAGAAGACGAGGAGTTTGTCAATATTATGGACAGTGGGTTTGTCAAGGACAAGACCAGTCATTGGGTCGCACCCTTACCCTTTAAACTCACCAGGGCCAAACTCCCAAGCAACCGGGAACAAGCCTTATCTAGGCTCAACTCTTTACAGCGCACTTTAAGCAACAAACCTCAGATGAAGGAACACTTTGTCACCTTTATGGGTAGGATATTCGGCAACAACCATGCCGAATCAGCCCCTCCACTACAAGCCTATGAGGAGTGCTGGTACTTGCCTTTCTTTGGGGTATACCACCCACGTAAGCCAAACCAAATAAGAGTAGTGTTTGACTCCAGCGCAAAGCACCTCGGTACATCCCTTAATGACGTGCTCCTTACAGGTCCCAACCTCACCAATAACCTAGTGGGGGTGCTATTGAGGTTCAGAAAAGAGCGTGTAGCCATCACTGCTGATATTGAACAAATGTTTCATTGTTTTATTGAGCAAGAGGACCATAGAAACTTCCTCAGGTTTCTGTGGCATCGTGACAATGACACCAGTAAGGAGGTAATCGAGTACCGTATGAGAGTACATGTGTTTGGCAACAGCCCTTCACCTGCCGTAGCTACCTATGGGTTGCGCAGGACTGCATCTGAAGGAGGGGCAGAATACGGGGCAGATGCTCAGCGCTTTGTGGAGAGAGACTTTTATGTTGATGATGCACTGAAGTCCCTGCCCACTGAAGGGGAAGCCATTGATCTGTTAAAAAGAACCCAGAGTATGCTGTCCAAAGCTTGTTTAAGACTGCACAAAATTGCCTCCAATAGCGCAGAGGTCATGAAGGCTTTTCAACCTAATGACCATGCTCCAGGTTTTAAAGACTTAAACCTAGGGTCAGACTTGCCACCTGTGCAGATGAGCCTAGGCCTGAAATGGGACTTGTCAACCGACTCCTTTGGGTTTCAGGTCAGCTGTGCCAACAAGTCGTTTACAAAAAGAGGTGTCCTTTCAGTAGTCAATAGTCTCTATGATCCTATGGGATTTGTTGCCCCCATCACCATTCGGGGTAAATTCCTATTAAGGCAGCTTTCAGAGACTGTGAAAGATTGGGATGAACCGCTGCCTGACAATAAGCTTAAAAAATGGGAAACCTGGAAGCAATCCCTTCAAGCCTTAGAAGGGGTTAATGTGTTAAGACGCTATGTACCAATACCTCTTGCCTCAAGTAAAAGATCTGAGATACATGTGTTTTCTGACGCATCCACTGAGGCCATAGCAGCTGTTGCTTATCTAAGGATCACAGATTCTTCAGACAGAAACCATGTTGGGTTCCTGTTCGGCAAGGCTAAGCTAGCCCCCAAACCTGATCATACAATTCCTAGACTTGAACTTTGTGGGGCAGTGCTGGCCGTGGAGATGGCAGACTTTGTGCAGCAGGAGCTAGATGTCAATGTGAACAATGTTAAGTTTTATACAGACAGCAAGGTCGTCCTTGGTTACATTCACAATCAAACCAAGCGTTTCTATGTGTATGTACATAACCGTGTGACAAGAATCAGGAAATCTTCTAAGCCTGAACAGTGGAACTATGTTTCGTCTGAATTAAATCCTGCTGATCTCGCTACCAGGGCAATATCTGCCAGTGCCCTAGTGAAATCTGCCTGGTTGACAGGCCCATCATTCTTGCTGGACAAGGAGGAGGAGTCAACTCAGGACAACTTCTTCAGTCTCCAGAATCCCAACAGCGATCCTGAGATCCATCAGGAAGTCAAGGCTTATAAAACCAGAGCGGGACAGGACCGCCAGCACTTTGAATATTTCTCGAGCTGGACGAGGCTTGTACGAGCTATTGCAAGGTTAGTCCATATTGCAAAATGTTTTTGTGAGAAAAATGCTGATACTGTCTGTCAGGGGTGGCATGTGTGTCAGGAGTCACTAGATGCGCGGGACATTGCCAGAAGTGAACAAATAGTTATACGCATCGTGCAAGGGGACGCTTTTAAAGTAGAACTGGAATGTTTGCTAAAAGGTCAGAGTGTGCCCCAGACCAGCCCTATTGCCAAGCTAAACCCTGTTATTGACAGTCTGGGTACGTTAAGAGTCGGCGGGCGCTTGAACAAGTCCACCCTTACAGAGTCGGAGAGAAACCCTCTCATTATTCCTAAAAATCACCATGTTACTACCCTGTTAATCCGGCACCACCATAAAATGATTATGCATCAAGGCAGACATTTCACTGAAGGAGCAATAAGATCCGCGGGTTACTGGATAGTGGGAGCTAAGAGACTCATTTCTTCCCTACTTCGCAAGTGTGTTCAGTGTCTTAAAACGAGAGGGAAGTTGGAGCAACAACAAATGGCAGACCTGCCAGCAGAAAGGTGCAGTACAGAGCCGCCATTTACCTACGTAGGTCTGGATGTTTTCGGGCCATGGTCAGTCACAGCGCGTAAAACTAGAGGAGGCCCATCCACCAAGTGATTTTGCTTTTGCCTACTGAGGAATAGTTCTTTGTTAACTTCATCAGTTCACGGCGGGAGTTATCCTGTGTCGCTGTGAATTCTTGGATTTGCAACCCTGTGGATTACAGTTACACTTTGGATTACAGTTTGTTGTTCTTTTTCCATGAGGCTTCCGCCAGGAGGCAGCCTCACACCTTCATTACAACTTGTTCCTGTTTTGCCTTTTTGCCCTTTTTATGAACAAAGACTACAACTGTTCATTTTGCATATTGTGTCTATTAAAAGTGCATCTATTCATGCTTTTCCTTTGCAGCTATTCCATGGACTTTGGGCATTTTCCAATGCAGTTAATAAAGGAGTAAAATCCCTTGGATTTTAGGCGAGGAGTGTGCTGCCACGCAGTGGCAGATTCGAATGTATTTACATTATTATTTTGTCTGGTTTTTCCTAGTTGTTCTGTAAATGCATTCAGGTTGTATTGTATTCTTATTTGTTATGATTTGTTGCCACCCAGTGGTCATCTTGGTGTTCAGCATGTATATGTGTATATGTTAATTACCTGGGTGGAGACTTTGCCTTTCCGGTTAGTTCCAGTGCCTCTTCCTGTCTGTGTTTTTTTCTGTTATTGGAACATCGTGGGAAGACATACTTTCTGACCTGGCAAAGGAATTGTCTTTTTACCTAGTGGACCGTGATTTGCTTCAAGGCAAAATAAACTGCCAAGTAATCTACTCTCTGACTCTTTGTCTTGTGGATACGGATGTACTAGAAGAATTCAGGTACGACTCGAGTAATATCTGCATGCAGTTTCCCACACATGGCAACGTTCTCATGAGGCTGAGCATAGGACAGTCCATACGTGAGGGACGCGTGACAGAATAAAGGTCCTGTGGACTGATGAAACCAAGATTGAGTTGTTTGGTCATACAAAAAGGCGTTATGCATGGCGGCCAAAAAACACAGCATTCAAAGAAAAACACTTGCTACCCACAGTAAAATTTGGTGGAGGTTCCATCATGCTTTGGGGCTTTGTGGCCAATGCTGGCACCGGGAATCTTGTTAAAGTTGAGGGACGCATGGATTCCTCTCAGTATCAGCAGATTCTTGACAATGTTCATGAATCAGTGACAAAGTTGAAGTTATGCAGGGGATGGATTTTTCAGCAAGACAATGATCCAAAACACCGCTCCAAATCTACTCAGGCATTCATGCAGAGGAACAATTACACTGTTCTGGAATGGCCATCCCAGTCCCCAGACCTGAATATCATTGAACATCTGTGGGATTATTTTAAGAGGGCTGTCCATGCTCAGCGACCATCAAACTTAACTGAACTGGAATTGTTTTGTAAAGAGGAATGGTCAAAAATATCTTCATCCAGGATCCAGGAACTCATTAAAAGCTACAGGAAGTGACTAGAGGCTGTTATTTTTGCAAAAAGGAGGAACTACTAAATATTAATATCACTTTTCTGGTGGGGTGCCCATACTTATGCACCTGTCAAATTTTGTTTGAATGCAGATTGCACATTTTCTGTTAGTACAATAAACCTCATTTCAAGGCAGAAACATTACTGTGTCCAACAGTTATTAGATATATGAAACTGAAATAGCTGTTGCAAAAAAAAACAATTTTTATAAAACATTAAGCTTAAGATTAATAGGGGTGCCCAAACTTTCTCATATAACTGTATGACCTCATAAAGTGACAGTGTTCAGAATTGTAAAAATTGGTCTGTCACGAAGGCAAAAACAGGCCTGGGCACAAAAGCGTTATAATTAGTGTTGAGCCAACCCACTAGTGTTCGAGTTCGGTTCGGTTCGTCAAATTGGGGCGTGTTTGACGAATGTTCGTCGAACGTTCGACGAACACCGTCGAACCCCATTGAAATCAATGGCAGGCAAACACAAAGACATACAAACACATAGAAAACACATAGAAAACACCTAAAAAGGTGTCTAAAAGCTTACAAACTGCTCAGAAGACACAACAAACACATGGAAAATTTTCAAGTACATATAGTCATGCGAAAAGAAAAGAGTTGGAGGATTAAAAGGAGGAGGAGACACAGATATAGGCATGTCATGCCCTTCTAAAATCAAGAAAGGCTGGAGTAAACATCTAAAATCAGCCTACCAACACACAAACGTCGTGACAAAAAAAATTTAAAAAGTAATATCTTTAGGTAGAATGGCGGCGGGTCCATTCAGAGCACTTTCCTTAGAAGACATAGTGGAATCCCTGTTGGGAGTCGTGCCAAAAAAGGAACCCAATACATTCAGACTAATCCACCATTTGTCATATCCAAGGGGCAGGTCAGTAAACGACAACATCGACGTGGAACCAAGTACAGTACTATATACTGTACCTCCTTTGACCTTTGACGAGGCAATCAGGCGGGTCAAGAAGTTGGGAAGGGGCACCCTAATGGCCAAAACAGAACGTGGGGTGCTCCATATCCTGCTCACTTTTTGAGGCGTTTAGTTGCATACTCGAATGGGTCTTCATGGACGTTTCTAAGGGGGTACATATTATCCATTACCTCGACGACTTCTTATGCCTGGGCCCAAAAGATTCTCCACAGTGTGAATACACGCGGTAGTCCACCTGTGAGAAGGAGAGAGCTGGAGGGAGAGCGGACACCCCAGAGCCGAGGGGTTAGAATGAGAAAGGAAGAAGGCGGTGTAGCTTGCTTCATGGGTGGGGTACTCTACTGAGTAGCACAAAATGCTACTAGGCCCAAAAGGATTTCCTGGGCTGGATGCAGTTAAAAATGCGTACTTAGATACACAGGCGGTGTAGCTTGCTTGATGGGTGGGGTACTCTGCTGAGTAACACAAAATGCTACTAGGCCCAAAAGGATTTCCTTGGCTAGATGCAGTTAAAAATTAGATACACAGGCAGTGTATCTTCACAGATGGGCTACTCTGCGGACATGCATACACTGCTCCTAGGCCCAAAATGATTGACTGGGTTAGATGCAGTAAAAATTTAGATACACAAGCGGTGTAGTTAGCTTCACAGGCGGGCTACTCCGCTGACGTGCAGACACTGCTCCTAGGCCCAAAACGATTTACTGGGTTAGATGCAGTAAAAATTTAGATACACAGGCGATGTAGTTAGCTTCACATGCGGGCTACTCCGCTGACGTACAGACACTGCTACTAAGCCCAAAACGATTTACTGGGTTATATGCAGTTAAAATTTAGACACACAGGTGGTGTAGTTAGCTTCACAGACAGGCTACTCCGCTGACACGCAGACACTGCTCCTAGTCCCAAAACGATTTACTGGGTTAGATGCAGTAACAATTTAGATACACAGGCGATGTAGCTTCACAGGTGGGCTACTCCGCTGACGTGCAGACACTGCTCCTAGGCCCAAAACGATTTACTGGGTTAGATGCAGTAAAAATGTAGATACACAGGTGGTGTAGTTAGCTTCACAGGCGGGCTACTCCGCTGACATGCAGACAGTGCTCCTAGGCCCTGAATGATTTACTGGGTTAGATGCAGTACAAATTTAGATGCACAGGCGGTGTAGCTTCACAGGCGGGCTACTCCGCTGACGTGCAGACACTGCTCCTAGGCCAAAAACGATTTACTGGGTTAGATGAAGTAAAAATTTAGATACACAGGCGGTGTAGCTAGCTTCACAGGCGGGCTACTCAGATGACTACCAGACAATGCTACTAGCACAAAAGGATTATATAAACCTACAGAAAAAAAATAGAGGGTGGTTATTAATGGAGCACACTCAGACTGGGTCGCCGTTAGCAGTGGGGTACCACAGGGGTCAGTATTGGGCCCTCTTCTTTTTAACATATTTATTAATGACCTTGTAGGGGGCATTCAGAGCTAGTGTTGAGCGATACCGTCCGATACTTGAAAGTATCGGTATCGGATAGTATCGGCCGATACCCGAAAAATATCGGATATCGCCGATACCGATATCCGATACCAATACAAGTCAATGGGACATCAAGTATCGGAAGGTATTCTCATGGTTCCCAGGGTCTGAAGGAGAGGAAACTCTCCTTCAGACCCTGGGAACCATAGGGATGTGTAAAATAAAGAATTAAAATAAAAAATATTGATATGCTCACTTCTCCGGCGGCCCCTGGACTTCACGCTGCTAACCGGGAGGCTTCTTTGTTTAAAAAGCGTGCCTTTCGGACCTGTGAATGCCAATCAGAAGCCGCGACGTCATTCTCATTCACAAAACTGCTAATGCTAGGAATTGAGGACCTGCGAATGATGTCGCGGCCTCTGATTGGTCGCGTGCCGGTCACATGGGCGGCACGCGACCAATCAGAAGCCGGGACGTCATTCACAGGTCCGAAAGGCGCGCTTTTTAAACAAAGAAGCCTCCCGGTTAGCAGCGTGAAGTCCAGGGGCCGCCGGAGAGGTGAGCATATCAATATTTTTTATTTTAATTCTTTATTTTACACATCCCTATTAATTCGATACCGATACCCGATATCACAAAAATATCGGATCTCGGTATCGGAATTCCGATACCGCAAGTATCGGCCGATACCCGATACTTGCGGTATCGGAATGCTCAACACTATTCAGAGCAGAATTTTAATATTTGCAGATGGCACTAAACTCTGCAGGGTAATCAATACAGAGGAGGACAATTTTATATTACAGGATGATTTATATAAACTAGAAGCTTGGGCTGATAAATGGCAAATGAGCTTTAATGGGGATAAATGTAAGGTCATGCACTTGGGTAGAAGTAATAAGATGAATAACTATGTGTTTAATTCTAAAACTCTGGGCAAAACCGTCAATGAAAAGACCTGGGTGTATGGATGGATGACAAACTCATATTCAGTGGCCAGTGTCAGGCAGCTGCTACAAAGGCAAATAAAATAATGGGATGCATTAAAAGAGGCATAGATGAACATGAGGAAAACATAATTTTGCCTCTATACAAGTCACTAGTTCGACCACACTTAGAATACTGTGCACAGTTCTGGTCTCCGGTGTTTAAGAAAGACATAGCTGAACTAGAGCGGGTGCAGAGAAGAGCAATCAAGGTTATTAGAGGACTGGGGGGTTTGCAATACCAAGACAGGTTATTACACTTGGGGCTATTTAGTTTGGAAAAATGAAGACTAAAGGGTGATCTTATTTTAATGTATAAATATATGAGGGGAGAGTACAAAGACCTTTCTGATGATCTTTTTAATCATAGACCTGAGACAGGGACAAGGGGGCATCCTCTACATCTGAAGGAAAGAAGGTTTAAGCATAATAACAGATGTGGATTATTTACTGTAAGAGCAGTGAGACTATGGAACTCTCTGCCGTATGATGTTGTAATGAGTGATTCATTACTAAAATTTAAGAGGGGACCGGATACCTTTCTGGAAAAGTATAATGTTACAGGGTATATACAGTATACTAGATTCCTTGATAGGGCGTTGATCCAGGGAACTAATCTGATTGCTGTATGTGGAGTTGGGAAGGAATTTTTTTCCCCAAAGTGGAGCTTGCTATTTGCCACATGGGTTTTTTTTTGCCTTCCTCTGGATCAACATGTTAGGGCATGTTAGGTTAGGCTATGGGATGAACTAGATGGACTTAAAGTCTTCCTTCAACCTTAATAACTATGTTACTATGTTACTTGGTTTGTACCATTATTTGCACTTCAGCACTTTAATATGGTTATCATAGTCACTAGATTTGAATTAGTCCGGGTACTTATCCGGTCTGTGGTCAGACAGTTTATTGGCGTGTCCTTGCTCTCATCAGATCTGTTTGATGTTGCTTATAATTGATGCCATATCTTTTGGTGCGCCTTTTAGAGTTATGTGTCGATCCGGTTATGCATACCTTTTGTGTTGTCTCCTTCCCCAATTGTACACTCACCCATTGTATTACAATTATGGTCTACTGGACCCAAGTATTTTTATAATGTGAATTAGTAAAATTGTATTTTGATTATTTATAAAACACCGCTTCGATATATTCATTGTTTGAGTACAGAGCTCTATTTTTTTGTGTAAGTTTATATAATACTTTTGAGCTACTCTTTTTGCTATTTGCAAAATATAGGTTCTTGGTTATGAGGATCTGTGATGTCAGTACTTGTTAGCTAGCCCAAAAGGATTGGCTGAGCTAGATTACACCAAATGCTGTGACAAACACTTGCACAGCACTGGCACAGACCTGCCTGGCAAAAAGTGCTATGAACTGCTGTAACCTACCCTGAAATAGGCTGATATTACAACTAGTCCCGACTCCTCCCGACTCCCTAAACCAATCTCTCAGAAAACTCGCTCCCAAAAAAGACTCTTAGTCTTTATAGCGCCCACAGCAGCAGCGGTGCCATCTAACACTAAGCTGCAGCAGTGAGGAAATGGTGGCAACGGGGAAAATGGCTGGTTCTTATAGGGCAAGGAGGACATGTGACATACACAGCCAATGACACATGCCCTTGCTTGTGTGCATCACATGCACATTGCTGTGTGTGTGCACTGCTGATAGGCTGAGAGACTGCACCGCCCCACTGTAAATGCGGGAAAAAAAATGGAGATCGGCGTTATTTCCGCACTAATCTATCCCTGGCCTACTATACACTGAAACAGTCTATTAACAATGATAAACAGTTTTAATGTGCAAATCAAGTTAGGCTTTTGGTGAACGAACAGTTATCGAACAGAAACTCGAACAGCTGAATTTTAAGCAAATTGTTCGAGTTCGTCGAACGACTCGAACACCGCCCAAAACAGCTCGAATTTGAAATTGGCGAACAGTTCGACTCGAACACCGCTCATCTCTATTTATAATATATAACAAATAAAAATGTATTTTTAAATAAATAAATTTGTAGTTTAAACCGCCTTTACTCACCTCATTGCTTGAGGTTGTGTGTTATTAAATCCCAGAAAAACAAGACTCAGACAGAACCCCAGACATAGCTATTTAGTGTAATTGGGTCAACTGGGTCAGTTTGGCCTCTATTCCATGGTATCTGTCTATTTTAGGTGGACATAAGTGCTGCATCTATCCCATTATACTGCATGGCTCCATCAAGAGTTTTGTTTGAATCTTGTTTTTCAAAAATTAAAACAGAAAGCATGGCACAGAGCTTAGCACAGACTACTACATAAATATGAACTTAGACCAACAGCTTTCCATCTTGTCAAAAACTTATTTTTTCTGTATGCAAGAAAATAAGTGTTCAAATCTAGACAACCTCTTTAAAAGCCTTAAAAACACCAGTTTACTGTCTAGGATGGTGAGAGGTTCACAATGTTCTTGTATATTGTAGGAGATTTGGAAAAATACAGAAAAAAAACTTTGAATGCTGTATTCAAATGCATGTAAAGATTGGAGCAGTTCCTCTGAGTAGTCAAGCAGGTCAGGTACATCATCACAAGCCACCTTCAGCAGCAACACCACACACATGTGTAGCACACGGATGAAGCCACTGACGGCATGCCTCACTGCACTATGCATATGTTGGATGCTGATGGAGATATCTTGTGATAACACAGTGAGTAACAGCAGTTTTTTTTTTCATTTCATTACTGTGTAATGATTTACTAGTCCATGTTGCATGTCCTGTACTTATATAAAATAGAAGCTGTCACTGGTCAAACAATGTCTGCTACTGTTTCCAGGTACTGCTGTTTTCATTCTGCATGTGGAGATGAGATAACATAGACAATAACTCTGGCCAGTGCAGGTAATGTCTATCCAGAAATACTGATGTGGGTAGAACCTTTGTTGTAACCAAGTCAGGCAGATGGGTGTATGTGGTGTCCAGTAGCTCACCAGCAGTAATCATCTTCCGGCTGTGGCCAAAAGGGCACGATTACAACCTTTTAAAACTCCCAACTAAATGCTGGGAGTTGCCAGTTTTACGTTTATTCTGTTTAGGTCTGGTTGGTATTATTGATTCTGTAATACTGCTATCTTATCCAGCTTATTTTATATATGTTGCTGACCCTGGACCGACTTTGTCTTTTGCTACCCTGACAATTTTGATTTTGACCCACCTCTTGTTCTGGATGAAAGCCAGGGGATCTGGTTGTATGTTCAGATCACTGTATAGGGGTTAAATGGTGAAAACCAGGATTCTTCTGGGAACTGCTAAGCATTTCTTAATACCGTGTATTGCCCCCTCTAACATCAATGACAGCTTGAAGTCTTTTGTGGTAGTTGTGGATGAGGTTCTTTATTTTCTCAGATGGTAAAGCTGCCCACTCTTCTTGGCAAAAAGCCTCCAGTTCCTGTAAATTCCTAGGCTGTCTAGCATGAACTGTGTGCTTGAGATCTCCCTAGAGTGGCTCAATGATGTTGAGGTCAAGAGACTGAGATGGCCACTCCAAAACCTTCACTTTGTTCTGCTGTAGCCAATGACAGGTCAACTTGGCCTTGTGCTTTGGATCGTTGTCATGTTGGAACGTCCAAATACGTCACATGCGCAGCTTCCTGACTGATGAGTTTAAATTTGCTTTCAGTATTTGCTGATAACCTGCTGCATTCATCTTACCTTCAACTTCAACCAAGTTTCCTGTGCCTTTGCAGCTCACGCATCCCCAAAACATCAGCTATCCACCTCCATGCTTCACAGTAGGAATGGTGTTTCTTTCATCATCTTGTTTACCTCTCTCCAAATGTAACGTTTATAGTTGTGGCCAAAAAGTTACATTTTGGTCTCATTACTGAAAATGGCGACAGGTGTGCCAGCTCAGTAGCAGCTATCGGTTATCCGATAGCTGGTACTGCACAGGAGCTAGCATAGGCAGCATCAACAGTAAAAAGTTGGTCACACAGGGTTAATAGCAGTGTTACCAGAGTGCGTTACACCACGACATAGCGCGGTCCGTTAACGCTGCCATTAACACTTTGTGAGCGCTGACTGGAGGGGATTATGGAGCGGTGTTATGAACAGGTAATTCAGAACCACAATGGACATTGAAGTTCAGAGCACACAAAGTGACCTGACAATTACCAAAAACAAAGGACGAGCTCTGAGACGTGGGAACTCTGCTGACCGCAATCCCTAATCCTAACACACCACACTAGAGGAAGCCGTGGATTGCGCCTAACGCTCCCTATGCAACTCGGCACAGCCTGAGAAACTAACTAGCCCTGAAGATAGAAAAATAAGCCTACCTTGCCTCAGAGAAATTCCCCAAAGGAAAAGGCAGCCCCCCACATATAATGACTGTGAGTAAGATGAAAATACAAACACAGAGATGAAATAGATTTAGCAAAGTGAGGCCCGACTTACTGAATAGACCGAGGATAGGAAAGATAGCTTTGCGGTCAACACAAAAACCTACAAACAAACTGTTGTGAATTCTGTGGCTGAGTTCACTTCTGTGGTCACAAGTGGTATTGCAGTCTCTGGGCTTCCTCCCTCAGGTGTTTTGGTGAGCTCGTTGGCTGCCTTGCTATTTAGCTCCACCTGAGTCTGTCTTCCTTGCTCCTTGTCAATGTTCCAGTGTTGGATCTGAGCTACTGCATCTTTCCTTGGGCCTGCTGCTCTGCTAGATAAGTGCTTCTAGTTTGTTTTCTGTTTTTTCTGTCCAGCTTGCTATTATCTTTTGCTGGAAGCTCTGAGAAGCAAAGGGGTGCACCGCCGTGCTGTTAGTTCGGCACGGTGGGTCTTTTGCCCCTTTGCGTGGTTTTCGTTTTAGGGTTTCTTGTAGACTGCATAGTTCTCTTTGCTATCCTCGCTCTGTCTAGAATATCGGGCCTCACTTTGCTGAATCTATTTCATTCCTACGTTTGTCTTTTCATCTTGCTAACAGTCATTATATGTGGGGGGCTGCCTATTCCTTTGGGGTATTTCTCTGAGGTAAGTCAGGCTTGTATTTCTATCTTCAGGCTAGTCAGCTCCTCAGGCAGTGCCGAGTTGCATAGGTAGTGATAGGCGCAATCCACTGCTGCTTATAGTTGTGTGAGGATAGATCAGGTACTGCAGTCTACAGAGATTCCACGTCTCAGAGCTCGTCCTATTGTTTTTGGTTATTGCCAGATCTCTGTATGTGCGCTGATTACTGCACGCTGTGTTGCCTGATTGCCAGCCATAACAGAACAAGGAGCCACCCAATGATTCCCAATAGAGGGAAAAAAGAAATCCTGACATCATTTTTTTTTCTTAGCTCTGTCTTCAGTCTTTTTTTTCCCCTAGACATTAGAGTGCTTCAGGACACAGCTGTGGACATGGATATTCAGGCTCTGTGCTCCTCAATGGATAATCTCGTTGTAAATGTACAAAAGATTCAAGATACTATTGATCAGAAATCGATGCTAGAACCAAGAATTCCGATTCCTGATTTGTTTTTTGGTGACAGAACTAAGTTCCTGAGCTTCAGAAATAATTGTAAGCTATTTTTGGCCTTGAAACCTCATTCTTCTGGTAATCCTATTCAACAGGTTTTGATTATTATTTCTTTTTTGCGCGGCGACCCACAGGACTGGGCGTTTTCTCTTGCACCAGGAGATTCTGCATTGAGTAATGTTGATGCATTTTTCCAGGCGCTGGGATTGCTTTACGATGAGCCTAATTTAGTGGATCAGGCTGAGAAAAATCTGCTGGCTTTATGCCAGGGTCAGGATGATGTAGAAGTATATTGTCAGAAATTTAGGAAGTGGTCAGTACTCACTCTGTGGAATGAATCTGCACTAGCGGCTTTGTTCAGAAAGGGTCTCTCTGAAGCTCTTAAGGATGTAATGGTGGGATTTCCTATGCCTGCTGGTTTGAATGAGTCTATGTCCTTGGCCATTCAGATCGGTCGTCGCTTGCGCGAGCGTAAATCTGTGCACCATCTGGTGGTATGGTCTGAGAGTAAACCTGAGCCTATGCAGTGCGACAGGACTATGACTAAAGTAGAACGGCAAGAACACAGACGTCTGAACAGACTGTGTTTCTATTGTGGTGATTCTACTCATGCTATTTCTAATTGTCCTAAACGCACTAGGCGGTTCGATAGCTCTGCCGTTATTGGTACTGTACAGTCCAAATTCCTTTTGTCCATTACCTTAATGTGCTCTTTGTCATCGTATTCTGTCATGGCGTTTGTGGATTCAGGCGCTGCCCTGAATCTGATGGATTTGGATTATGCTAAACGTTGTGGATTTTTCTTGGAGCCTTTGCGGTGTCCTATTCCGTTGAGAGGAATTGATGCTACACCTTTGGCCAAGAATAAGCCTCAGTACTGGGCCCAGCTGACCATGTGCATGGCTCCTGCACATCAGGAAGTTATTCGCTTTCTGGTACTGCATAATTTGCATGATGTGGTCGTGTTGGGGTTGCCATGGCTACAAACCCATAATCCAGTATTGGATTGGAACTCTATGTCGGTAACCAGCTGGGGTTGTCAGGGAGTACATGGTGATGTTCCATTTTTGTCTATTTCGTCATCCATTCCTTCTGACATCCCAGAGTTCTTGTCGGACTTTCAGGATGTATTTGAAGAGTCCAAGTCTGATGCCCTACCTCCGCATAGGAATTGTGATTGTGCTATCGATTTGATTGCTGGTAGTAAATTCCCTAAGGGTCGTTTATTTAATTTGTCCGTACCTGAACACACCGCTATGCGCAGTTATGTGAAGGAGTCCCTGGAGAAGGGACATATTCGCCCATCGTCGTCACCATTGGGAGCAGGGTTCTTTTTTGTAGCCAAGAAGGATGGTTCGCTAGGACCGTGTATTGATTACCGCCTTCTTAATAAGATCACTGTTAAGTTTCAGTATCCCTTGCCATTGATTTCTGACTTGTTTGCTCGGATTAAGGGGGCTAGTTGGTTTACTAAGATTGATCTTCGTGGTGCGTATAATCTGGTGAGAATCAGGCAGGGAGATGAATGGAAAACGGCATTTAATACGCCCGAGGGTCATTTTGAGTATCTGGTGATGCCGTTCGGACTTGCCAATGCTCCATCTGTTTTTCAGTCTTTTATGCATGACATTTTCCGTGAGTATCTGGATAAATTCTTGATTGTTTACTTGGATGACATTTTGATCTTCTCAGATGATTGGGAGTCTCATGTGAAGCAAGTCAGAATGGTTTTCCAGGTACTGCGTGCTAATTCCTTGTTCGTGAAGGGATCAAAGTGTCTCTTCGGTGTGCAGAAAGTTTCATTTTTGGGGTTCATCTTTTCCCCTTCTACTATCGAGATGGATCCGGTTAAGGTTCAGGCCATCCAGGATTGGACTCAGCCGACATCTCTAAAAAGTCTGCAGAAATTCCTGGGCTTTGCTAATTTTTATCGTCGCTTCATCTGTAATTTTTCTAGCATTGCCAGACCATTGACCGATTTGACCAAGAAGGGTGCTGATTTGGTTAATTGGTCTTCTGCTGCCGTGGAAGCTTTTCAGGAGTTGAAGCGTCGTTTTTGCTGTGCCCCTGTGTTGTGTCAACCTGATGTTTCTCTTCCGTTCCAGGTTGAGGTTGATGCTTCTGAGATTGGTGCAGGGGCGGTTTTGTCACAGAGAGGTTCTGGTTGCTCAGTGTTCAAACCATGTGCTTTCTTTTCCAGGAAATTTTCTGCTGCTGAGCGTAATTATGATGTGGGCAACCGAGAGTTGCTGGCCATGAAGTGGGCATTCGAGGAGTGGCGTCATTGGCTTGAGGGTGCTAAGCATCGCGTGGTGGTTTTGACTGATCATAAGAACCTTACTTATCTTGAGTCTGCCAAGCGCTTGAATCCTAGACAGGCCCGTTGGTCGTTATTTTTTGCTCGTTTTGATTTTGTGATTTCATACCTTCCGGGCTCTAAAAATGTGAAGGCGGATGCTCTGTCTAGGAGTTTTGTGCCCGACTCTCCGGGGTTATCTGAGCCGGCGAGTATCCTCAAGGAAGGAGTCATTGTGTCTGCCATCTCCCCTGATTTGCAGAGAGTGTTGCAGAAATTTCAGGCTAATAAACCTGATCGTTGTCCGGCCGAGAAACTGTTCGTCCCTGATAGGTGGACTAGTAAAGTTATCTCTGAACTTCATTGTTCGGTGCTGGCCGGTCATCCAGGAATCTTTGGTACCAGGGAGTTGGTTGCTAGATCCTTCTGGTGGCCATCTCTGTCACGGGATGTGCGTGCTTTTGTGCAGTCCTGTGGAATTTGTGCTAGGGCTAAGCCCTGCTGTTCACGTGCCAGTGGGTTGCTTTTGCCCTTGCCGGTCCCGAAGAGGCCTTGGACACATATTTCGATGGATTTCATTTCTGACCTTCCCGTTTCTCAAAAAATGTCGGTCATTTGGGTGGTCTGTGATCGCTTTTCTAAAATGGTCCATCTGGTGCCCTTGGTTAAATTGCCTTCCTCCTCTGATTTGGTGCCTTTGTTCTTCCAGCATGTGGTTCGTTTACATGGCATTCCTGAGAATATTGTTTCTGACAGAGGTTCCCAGTTTGTCTCGAGGTTCTGGCGAGCCTTTTGTGGTAGGATGGGCATTGACCTATCTTTCTCCTCGGCCTTCCATCCTCAGACTAATGGCCAGACCGAACGAACCAATCAGACCTTGGAAACATATCTGAGATGTTTTGTTTCCGCTGACCAGGATGATTGGGTGTCATTTTTGCCGTTAGCTGAGTTCGCCCTTAATAATCGGGCCAGCTCGGCTACCTTGGTCTCTCCATTTTTCTGCAATTCTGGGTTCCATCCTCGTTTCTCTTCAGGACAGGTTGAGTCTTCGGACTGTCCTGGTGTGGATTCTGTGGTGGACAGGTTGCAGCAGATCTGGACTCAGGTAGTGGACAATTTGACCTTGTCCCAGGAGAAGGCTCAGCTTTTCGCTAATCGCAGACGCCGTGTGGGACCCCGACTTCGTGTTGGGGATCTGGTTTGGTTATCTTCTCGTCATATTCCTATGAAGGTTTCCTCTCCTAAATTTAAACCTCGTTTTATTGGTCCGTATAGGATTTCTGAGATTCTCAATCCGGTGTCTTTTCGTCTGACCCTCCCAGACTCCTTTTCCATACATAATGTATTCCATAGGTCGTTGTTGAGGAGATACGTGGCACCTATGGTTCCATCTGTGGAGCCTCCTGCCCCTGTTTTGGTGGAGGGGGAATTGGAGTATATTGTGGAGAAGATTTTGGATTCTCGTGTCTCTAGACGGAAACTCCAGTATCTGGTCAAATGGAAGGGTTATGCTCAGGAAGATAATTCCTGGGTTTTTGCCTCTGATGTCCATGCCCCAGATCTTGTTCGTGCCTTTCATGTGGCTCATCCTGGTCGGCCTGGGGGTTCTGGTGAAGGTTCGGTGACCCCTCCTCAAGGGGGGGGTACTGTTGTGAATTCTGTGGCTGAGTTCACTTCTGTGGTCACAAGTGGTATTGCAGTCTCTGGGCTTCCTCCCTCAGGTGTTTTGGTGAGCTCGTTGGCTGCCTTGCTATTTAGCTCCACCTGAGTCTGTCTTCCTTGCTCCTTGTCAATGTTCCAGTGTTGGATCTGAGCTACTGCATCTTTCCTTGGGCCTGCTGCTCTGCTAGATAAGTGCTTCTAGTTTGTTTTCTGTTTTTTCTGTCCAGCTTGCTATTATCTTTTGCTGGAAGCTCTGAGAAGCAAAGGGGTGCACCGCCGTGCTGTTAGTTCGGCACGGTGGGTCTTTTGCCCCTTTGCGTGGTTTTCGTTTTAGGGTTTTTTGTAGACTGCATAGTTCTCTTTGCTATCCTCGCTCTGTCTAGAATATCGGGCCTCACTTTGCTGAATCTATTTCATTCCTACGTTTGTCTTTTCATCTTGCTAACAGTCATTATATGTGGGGGGCTGCCTATTCCTTTGGGGTATTTCTCTGAGGTAAGTCAGGCTTGTATTTCTATCTTCAGGCTAGTCAGCTCCTCAGGCAGTGCCGAGTTGCATAGGTAGTGATAGGCGCAATCCACTGCTGCTTATAGTTGTGTGAGGATAGATCAGGTACTGCAGTCTACAGAGATTCCACGTCTCAGAGCTCGTCCTATTGTTTTTGGTTATTGCCAGATCTCTGTATGTGCGCTGATTACTGCACGCTGTGTTGCCTGATTGCCAGCCATAACACAACCACGCAGAGGGGCAAAAAGACCCTCCGCACCGACTAACGGTACGGAGGTGCTCCCTCTGCGTCTCAGAGCTTCCAGCAAGCAAGAAAAAACCAATATAGCAAGCTGGACAGAAAAAATAGCAAACAAAAATAACACAAGCAAAACTTAGCTTATGCAGGATAGACAGGCCACATGAACGATCCAGGAGGAAGCAAGACCAATACTAGAACATTGACTGGAGGCCAGGATCAAAGCACCAGGTGGAGTTAAATAGAGCAGCACCTAACGACTTAACCTCATCACCTGAGGAAGGAAACTCAGAAGCCGCAGTACCACTCTCATCCACCAAAGGAAGCTCATAGACAGAACCAGCCGAAGTACCACTCTCGACCACAGGAGGGAGCTTGGCCACAGAATTCACAACAGAGCGGGCAGTGACTGCGGGGAGTAAGGAGTGGCCATTTTGTGACCGGACTGTGCCCGTCGCTGATTGGTCGTGGCCGTTTAGCCGCGACCAATCAGTGACTTGGGATTTCCGTGACAGACAGACAGAAGGACAGACAGAAAGACGGAAGTGACCCTTAGACAATTATATAGTAGATGTTAGGGTTGGCGGAACGCACCAAATATATTATTTATTGAATGGAATTGGTGCGTTCGCAACCCGGGATCCACCGTGCAGGAAAGTACCTGCTGCTATATAATGGCGGCTCTATATGGCGGTATATACCAACTCTGTTAGCTTCACAGAGTAACCGCGAGAGGAAAGCTCTGTGCCCTGTTAGACTTTCACAGAGGCACAGGCCAACTACCCAGATGTGAGCAGTGAGTGGTCATGCATGCATACAAAACTCCTCGCCGGAGATGCCAGCATTCTAGGGGCTTATTTCAGCCGGGTCCCTGAACACACTTAAACACAATCTCCTCGCCGGAGGTGCCAGCATTCTAGGGGCTTATTTCAGCCGGGTCCCTGAACACATTCAAACGCATGACCACATTGGCGCAAAGCATATAACATAAGACGATACTAGCGCATGGCCGTGCGGCCATGCGAGCCTTAAATAGCTGCAGCACATATAGGACCTGTGAAAGAAGGACCAATGGAATTGCTGCAGCACCTGAGCACATGACCCCAGACCTCCACTGAGAGATCCTGCCCTGGGCATGCTCAGTGTGCAAAGCAGAACTAGTCCTAGTACCTGCAGGACCTTCCATGAGAAGGACCAATGGGAGTTGCTGCAGTACCTGAGCATGTAACCCTAGACCTCCACTGAGAGATCTTGCCCTGGGCATGCTCAGTGTGTGTAAATAAGGACTTAGACCCAGAGAAGCCTGCTCGCCGCAGATCAGTGCAGGGTACAATAGGAGAGCCAGAAAAGGCAGTAGTAACCCTATGCACAGAATCAGCCTCAGCGAGACGCTGGGAGCGACGTCTCCGCTGAGCAGACCCCACTGCGGCCGATGCAGAATGGGAGACCGCAGCAGACACGGATCGAGATTCCCCCTGTGCAGCAGAGGAAACTCGACTCCTAACAGTAGATATACATATAGTATATACTGTGTATACATATATATATATATATATACAGTACAGATCAAAATTTTGGACACACCTTCTCATTTAAAGATTTTTCTGTGTTTTCTTGACTATGAAAATTGTACATTCACACTGAAGGCATCAAAACTATGAATTAACACATGTGGAATTATATGCTTAACAAAAAAGTGTGAATCAACTGAAATTATGTCTTAAATTCTAGGTTCTTCAAAGTAGCCAAAATAAATACAGAAAAATCTTTAAATCAGAAAGTGTGTCCAAACTTTTGGTCTGTACTGCATATATATATATATATATATATATATATATATATATATATATATATATATATATTCACACAAATAAATGATGGTTCAACTAAACGCAAACCGGAGAGAATAGCATGCCGCTGCAAGATGCTGTGGTAGCCATGCTGGTTCAGTATGCCTTCAATTTTAAAATAATCCTCAACAGTGTCACCAGCAAAGCACCCTCACACCATCACACCTCCTCCTCCATGCTTCACGGTGGGAACCAGGCATGTAGAGTCCATCCGTTCACCTTTTCTGCATCGCACAAAGACACGGTGGTTGGAACCAAAGATCTCTAATTTGGACTCATCAGACCAAAGCACAGATTTACACTGCTCTAATGTCCATTCCTTGTGTTCTTTAGCCCAAACAAGTCTCTTCTGCTTGTTGCCTGTCCTTAGCAGTGGTTTCCTAGCAGCTATTTTACCATGAAGGCCTGCTGCACAAAGTCTCCTCTTAACAGTTGTTGTAGAAATGTGTCTGCTGCTAGAACTCTGTGTGGCATTGACCTGGTCTCTAATCTGAGCGCCTGTTAACCTGCGATTTCTGAGGCTGGTGACTCGGATAAACTTATCCTCAGAAGCAGAGGTGACTCTTGGTCTTCCTTTCCTGGGGCGGTCCTCATGTGAGCCAGTTTCTTTGTAGCGCTTGATGGTTTTTGCCACTGCACTTGGGGACACTTTCAAAGTTTTCCCAATTTTTTGGACTGACTGACCTTCATTTCTTAAAGTAATGATGGCTACTCATTTTTCTTTACTTAGAATTTGTATTATGGCAGGAAAAAATCAGCTAACAGAGTATTCAGTAGGACTATCAGCTGTGTATCCACCAGACTTCTGCACAACACAACTGATGGTCTCAACCCCATTTATAAGGCAAAAAATCCCACTTATTAAACCTGTCAGGGCACACCTGTGAATTGAAAACCATTCCCAGTGACTACCTCTTGAAGCTCATCAAGAGAATGCCAAGAGTGTGCAAAGCAGTCATCAAAGTAAAAGGTGGCAACTTTGAAGAACCTAGAATATAAGACATAATTTCAGTTGTTTCACACTTTTTTGTTAAGTAGATATTTCCACATGTGTTTATTCATAGTTTTGATGCCTTCAGTGTGAATGTACAATTTTCATAATCATGAAAATACAGAAAAATCTTTAAATGAGAAGGTGTGTCCAAACTTTTGGTCTGTACTGTATATAAAATAAAGGTTAACAACAACCACAAGACGGATTTCACAAATCAAGATATCATTTTAATCAGTATAACAGAGCCGACCTGACACTGTGTAGGTTTATGTGCACATCCCTGCTGACAGGTTCCCTAAAAATGCCACGCTCCTATTAAATCTTCTTATGCTTTTTTGATGATGAAAGAGTTTGAATATTTTTAACAGCTAGCCTTCCGTCGATTTAATTTGTTCAATATTACCATAAAAAAACAAATGAACTGGAGTGAGGTGATACTTTCCACTAGTTTTGATTTTGATTCTTCTATGGGCCTCAACAATGAATATGTACTGTAAAGCTAGTGAAATGAATAATGTGTATCTGTGCAATCACCAGAGGCATGTATAGTAAGAGAGAAATGAATGCATTGAATGAAAAACCTGAGTTTGAGTATATGGAAATTTGGCATGCCAGTAAAAAAAAAAGTAGAAGATGGATGGCAATCTATACCACTATTGACCCTAGAGATATAGAACTTTCTGACATCGCTAACAGCAAGATTTGCCATCAGTAACTGGCTGATAGCTAATCCTTCCTAGTTGAGTATATAGAATATTTAGCTTGCATGTACTCTTAATGTGGAGAATAGAGTGAGCAGCTGCCAGAGGTATCTGGTGACTATTTATTAAAAGGAACGGGCATGTAAAATTTAACATGTCCAATCCTTCGTTCCTACTTACATAAACATTTTTAATTCTGTTTTTACCTTCCTTTTACTTTAAAGATGGCTACATTCCCCCATTTCATTTTTTTTCAGTATTAGTCAATCAATTATTGCATATGTGGAAGCCCAAGAGCATCTAATGGGAGAGAAGGACTGTATGTCTCAACCAAAAGTTTCTGGCCGTTGCCCTATTTACCTAAATGACAACTGCCTTATCACTTATCATACAACTGAGAAAAACTTACTCTCATGTATTTTTCTTATGCCAAAATTATACTTTCTAAAGTAGAGCATGTTACATACAAGCCTCTTTGGTATCATCCAGAAGTAAGTAAGCAAGCAGCCTTCCAGGCATTGCGAAATCTCAGCATCTTGAATGAGCCAGACCCAAACTTTAAAATGTTTTGGGTGGAATCGTCATCATTTAAATGCAAGAATAGAATTTTTCTCCCATTTTATGGGTTTTTTGCTACAATTGCCATATTTTTACATTTTGCCTATACTTAATATTTACACCTTTCCTAAATTTCAGTGATACTTACAGTGAAGGATGGTGTTGAATGCCTAGTAAGTTTTGGTTTGTTATTAAGAAGTTTTAATAGTCTGTAGCTCTGTAGCTGTTGGGCTATCAGCTTTGGCCTCCAGCTGTGTTGATGATTGCTCCATTAGGCCTTGAGCTTATCAGAAGAGATTCCTGGCCACAGATGTCTGCCTGTAAATAATAAATCCTATTATGCAGTAGCGGGGGTTGCCAATCTTCATTTCAAAGATACGTTAGATAAGATATGTTGTGATTTTGTTTTTAAACTCACGTGTTGTATTAGATAGTACTCCCGTAATACAGGGGCTTCTTACAATATTAGAATATCATCAAAAAATGTCTTCCAATGAAAACCCAAAAGTCATTATCTCAGTAAATTAGAATAATTAACAAAAAACCTGCAAATGCTTCCTAAGTGTTTAAAGAGGTCCCTCTGTATGTTTCAGTGGGCTCCACAATCATGTGGAAGACTGCTGACTTGACAGATGTCCAGAAGGCACTCATTGACACACTCCACAAGGAGGGTAAGCCACAAATGGTCATTGCTAAAGAAGCTGGCTGTTCACAGAGTGCTGTATCCAAGCATATTAATGGAAAGTTGAGTGGAAGGAAAAAGTGTGCTAGAAAAAGTTGCACAAGCAACCGGGAGAACCGCAGCCTTCAAAGGATTATTAAGAAAAGGCCATTAAAAATGTGGGGGAGATTCACAAAGAGTGGACTGCTGCTGGAGTCATTGCTTCAAGAGCCACCACACACAGACATATCCAGGACATGGGCTACAAGTGTCACATTCCTTGTGTCAAGTCACTCATGACCAATAGACAATGCCAGAATCGTCCAAGGTGTTGTTTCAGATTAAGTAAATTTTGCATTTTATTTGGAAATCAAGGTCCCAGATTCTGGAGGAAGAGTGGAGAGGCACAAAATCCAAGCTGCTTAAGGTCTAGTGTGAAGTTTCCACAATCTGTGATGGTTTGGGGAGCTATGTCATCCGCTGGTGTAGGTCCACTGTGTTTTATCAAGACTAGTGTCAGTTCAGCCATCTACCAGGAAATTTTAGAGCACTTCATGCTTCCCTCTGCTGACAGGCCTTTTGGAGATGGAAATTTAATTTTCCTGCAGGACTTGGCATCTGTCCACACTGCCAAAAGTACCAATACCTGGTTTAAAAACAAAACAGTATCACTGTGCTTGATTGGCTAGTAAACTAGCCTGACCTTAACGACATAGATAATCTATGGGGTATTCTCAAGAGGAAGATGAGAGACACCAGACCCCACAATGCAGATGAGCTGAAGGCTGCTATCAAAGCAACCTGGGCTTCTATAACACCTCAGCAGTGCCACAGGCTGATCACCTCTATGTCACGCTGCATTGATGCAGGAATTGATGCCAAAGGAGCACCGGCCAAGAATTGAGTGCATTTACTGAACATACAATTCAGGAGGCCAACATTTTGGATTTTAAAATAATTTTTTTAAGCCGGTGTTATAAAGTATTCTAATTTACTGAGACAATGACATTTACATTTTCATGTGCTGTAAGTCATAATCATCAACATTAACAGAAATAAACACTTGCAATACATCACTCTGGAATGACTCCAAATAATGTATGAGTTTCACTTCTTATATTGAAGAACTGAAATAAATTAACTTTTTGATGATATTCTAATTTTGTGAAAAGCACCTGTACATGTCATAGACTGAGAGGAAATCTGTCAGTAGGATCAACCCTAATAAGCTGTCTATATGGCATGTAGGTCATAGAAAGTGGAATAATGTGATACCTTGATATCTGCAATCCAATGCCTTGTTATAGAGAAATCAATGTCAACTAAGATATATGGGTTGGACACAAAAATCCCTGAGAATCTGTCTCTAAGGGTATGTTCACACGTTCCTGATTTCCATCCTTTTTTTTTCAGGACTGTTTTTTAAAAAACTGCAGCTCTTGGCAGAAAACGCAGGTCCTTTTTTTGGTCCTTTTTTGGTCCTTTTTTGATGCGTTTTTTGATGCGTTTTTTGATGCAGTTTTCTAGCCAGAGTCTGTGTGTTTTCTAGGAATTTTTTTAGGGTTAAAATGGCTGAAAATACCCTAACCCTAACCCTACCCCTAACCCTACCCCTAACCCTACCCCTAACCCTAACCCTAACCCTACCCCTAACCCTACCCCTAACCCTACCCCTACCCCTAACCCTACCCCTAACCCTAACCCTATTCTAACCTTAGTGAAAAAAAAAAAAAATTCTTTATTTTTTTTATTGTCCCTACCTATGGGGGTGACAAAGGGGGGGGTCATTTACTATTTTTTTTATTTTGATCACTGAGATAGGTTATATCTCAGTGATCAAAATGCACTTTGTAACGAATCTGCCGGCCGGCAGATTCGGCGGGCGCACTGCGCATGCGCCCGCCATTTTGCAAGATGGCGGCGCCCAGGGAGAAGACGGCCGGACGGACACCGGGAGGCCGGGTAAGTATAAGGGGGGGAGATTAGGGCACGGGGGGGCATCGGAGCACAGGGGGGGCATCGGAGCACGGGGGGGTGACATCGGAGCACGGGGGAGGGGCATCGGAGCATGGGGGGGTGGGATCGGGGCAGCCACACTCCACCCACGCACTTCCGCCCGCTTCCCCGCACTTCCTGCTGCAGCGGTTCTGCACCACGAACCGCAATAAAACCCGTAGATCTATTTTTGATCTGCGGGTTTTACTGCGGTTTCACCTCACAATGGAGGTCTATGGGTGCAGAACCGCTGCTGTTTTACAAAAAGAAGTGACATGGTACTTCTTTTTTACCGCAGCTAATCAGTGCGGTTTTTTTTTTCAATTCAGGACCATGTGCACAGTGGGTCCTGTTTTCCATAGGGTACAGTGTACTGTACCCTGCATGGAAAACAGCCGCGGAACCGCAGCGGCAAAACCGCTGCGTTTCCGCGGTAAAAAACGCACTGTGTGAACATGGCCTAAAGCTTATTTTAAATGAAAGGGGGTGCTACCAGTGTGACACATGTAATGAAAGACAGGCAGTTCTATTGATCTCACTGCAGCACTGTGTGTAATGATAACTAACCCAGTGCAGTACAAATGAACTTTATCGCATTACAAGCACATCTGAAACTGTAGCTTTCCTCTTATAGTGTTTCAGCTCAGCTGTACTTCCCCTCCTCACACTAGCTGCCTGTCAGATGGAAGTTGAAGATGTATTAGCTGTAATCAGGCACAACTTTGCAGCAGAGCTTATAGCAGTAAAATGACAACTGCAAATGTGTTTGGCTTGTAACAAGGCAAAGTTCAGCTCTGCTGTGCTGTGTTAATCACACAGAGATTTTATAGTGAGATCAGGAGAGAAGATGTCTGTCACTACATGTCTCACACTGATAAATGCCTTTTTCATTTAAAATAAAATCTTGAGGCCAATTCTCGGGGAGATTTATGTCCGATCAAGGCATCTTAACAGCTCATTTACATACTAGGAAAATGTGGATTTCTCTGGAATAATACATTGGATTGTAGATTTCAAAGTTTCATTTTATTCAGCTTCCTATGATCTACGTGCCCATATAGATAATTAAGGAGGGTTGATCCTTCTGACAGATTCCCTTTAAATAGTCACTATTTTGGGGGCCAGGTCAGTAAGTTCATGTTATAGAATATACATCACATTTAGTAAAGTGAAAGGTAACTACTCCCATTTCTACATTAGCAAAATTATCAGCTCTATTATTTACTTTCTAAACACACTAAAATTGCTATGTCTAATTTATTTAACTCTCCCTATTTCTGGTCATTACCAATGGAAGAATAATTTTATGGGCTTTCAATTATAATTTGATAGAGAAAATGTATCAGCATGGAATCCATATGAGACATGAACACAATGGAATCTACCAGTGTGCTATGGGCTGTAATGCTTGCACCATGTTAATAGTTACACCTGGAAATGTCGTCATTTATGAAAATGTAACAACAGAATGAAAAACGTGGGATGCCTAATGACTGAATGAATATGACTTGGAACAAATTTCTATAGCAGGAACCTGTTTGAAACTGTGCAGTTGGTTAAAGCAACTTCCTAATGTTCTTTCCGAGTAAACAAATATATTTCAGTAATACACTGTCAGACAATTACCTTCATTTAATGAAATTGGGATTTTGTAATGGGATTGATATGTGTTGAATACATTTTTGGGTGCTAACATTCTATATACAGATAAATATCATGATCTGTATCAGATATCAGAAGTGTATAACATAAAAAAACAGACTTTGTTGGATTTTTTAGCACCTTTCCACAATCTCTAGTATTTATTTTAATAACTTTAGAAAATAAGCTGCATGAACAGAATGGTATCATTGACTATTTTGTTTGTGAAGAAATACAAGCGCTTCTCCCAAAATTAGAATATCATCAGAAAGTTAATCTATTTCAGTTCTTCAATACAAAAAGTTAAACTCATGTATTATATAGAAATAAGAATATTCTAATTTTGTGAGAAGCACTTGTAGATGATTGGTATATTGTCTTTTGACCTCCATGAAATCTGTTTCAGCACAAAAAAACTCAGACTTTATCTAAAGAACATATGTTTGGTAGCTACATTACTTACCTGGTCACCGAGCTCAGATATTCACATGTCAAAATGTTCACAGGTATACAAT